>NW_017731353.1:1977516-2000648 GCF_001890085.2 Hipposideros armiger
AGGCAGGGCCGGGAGCATCCCTAGGGGTTGGGATCATTGGGAGTGACCCTGGCTCTCTGGTCCCCACAGAGCTGCTGAAACCACCCAAGGGCGAGGTCCTTGGGGCCCTGGAGCCCACGGCCCCCGAGGAGCTTCCTGAGTCGGCAAGTCCATCGGCTCCGCCTGCAGAACTGGAGGTGCAGACCTCAGAATGCGTCGTGTGCCTGGAACGGGAGGTACGTCAGGGCAGGAGTGCCCTCCCCCCATGCCCACCCTCTACCCACCTGCCTACCTGTTGCTATCCCAAGCCTTTCTGGCACATGCAGTCTTCCTAAACACTTTTTTCTAGTTATGTAAGTATACTGTGTTCATTAGAAATTGTGGGAGATACAGGAAAGCAAAAAAAAAACAACAGGAAATAAAAATGACCCCAATCCCATGATCCAAATATGACCAATGCTAACATCACTTTCTGGGCCTTTTTCTTTTTTTTTTCAAAAGAGGGTTTTTACCCTACTTAACAAATACATTAAGGAAAATTTCCAAGGTTGTTAAATAACAATACAATTTCCGCTGAACAGTCTATTTTAAAACAATCTTTTTAAACAAAACTTTAGCACAATTAACTTGTAAAAAATTAAACAACATAGCTCAGAAAATTATAATCCTCCCTCTATCATGCCATCCTACTGACAAAAGGCGACCATGTTACAGCATTTGAGTACCCCATAACCTTACCAGACCCAGGGAATGCCAGGATGTGGAGGGACTCGTTATAAATTTAACGAAAATTTCTGCTTTGGGGCCCCATAGGTGGCTTCCAGTTTCTTGTTATTGCGAACAGTGCTGTACCAAGCAGCCCTGAACCAAGTTGGGTGCACACTCTTGATTATTTCCTTAGGATCAATTCCTAAAGAGAGGAAATGCTGAGCAAAGTGTAGACACACCTCCGTGGCCTCTGATCCAGAATGGTGCAACCATTTTAGACTGAGGGGCTGAGCGCGCGCACGTGAAAACAAACACGGGGACAGCCATAACATCCAACGGCAGAGCTGGTGGTGTGATACATGGGACCATCTTGCACAGAGGGCACCACAGCTGTCACCCGAGAGCGGGCGTGGGGAGTGTCCAAGATGGGCGGCAGACAAAGAAAGCAAGCAGTGAAACATCAGAAAATATAATCCCAGTTAGAAAGGGGTGGGGGCTTGTGGGTATTTATAGATTTTTAACAAAATATGGAGAAATAGTACCAAAGTGCTACCAGAAGGAAGGACTAGACTTTCACTTGCTGTGGTATATGTTTCCGTGATGTTTGAGTGGTTTAGGATGACCACAATATCAAGTTTTTAAGGCAAAGAATAAGGGGTCCAGAGGCTGGGACTCAGTTGCCCATCCCCGGAAACCAGGCAAGGCCAGAGCCCAGACGCTCCTGCTCTCTCTCCTCAGGCCCAGATGATCTTCCTCAACTGTGGCCACGTCTGCTGCTGCCAGCAGTGCTGCCAGCCGCTACGGACCTGCCCGCTGTGCCGTCAGGAAATTGTCCAGCGCCTGCGGGTCTATCACAGCAGCTGAGCGCCACCCGGCCTGGCATGGCCCATCTGACCCCACCTGTACCACCTGCCGGCCCAGGGCTCCAGCTCACCCCCTGCTCTAGCCAGACTGGTACAGCCCCCTGTGCCCTGGGCCCTCCCCTACAGCCCCAGAGGGTGCCCCCGACCCTCAATCTCCAAGCACGCCTGGGCCAGGCGGGGGGCAGGGAGTATTCCTGACTGATGACCTGACTACTATGGAGAGAGAGAGGCTCCCTCATGGCGCAAGGACAGGGTCTGGGGAATGGAGAGGCAGCTGTGCCACCATCTGAGCACAGGACTGAGTGTCCTGGCCAGTGTGGCTCTGCCCTCCCCTCCCCAGGAGCCTCGGTGTCCTCATCAGGGGAGCACGGACAGTGCCATCCCCCTGGGTGGGGTGGTGGGGGTGCAGAAGGGCTCCGGCTGAGGGGGGGGAGGCCACAGGTGGAGTGGTGTGCGGCGTGGCCACAGGCCACCGTAGGCCCTCCTTGGACTGACGGGCTGGCATGTGTTCTGTGCAGGCCTTGTGCCACAAGCAATGTGGGCCCTTCCTTACCTTCCTCGCTCATGCTCCCCAACATTCTGGGCCCCTCTGCTAAAATGGACCCGCACCCCCTCACCCCAGGCAGCTCAGGGCAGGCAATGAGCTTTGCGGACCCAATTCAGGAACGTCAATAAACCCACCTCCAGCCTGCTCCCTCAGAGTCATCACTGGGTCCTGATGGAGCTTGGGGAGGGGAGGGTCCAGGGCCGGGATGGGGCCGGGAGAGGGCTGCACCTCAGTCAGGAGGAGAGGGAGGAGGTAGAGGCAGTCCCGGATGTGACTGTATCTGAACCTCCCCTCTTGCAGGTGGAGAGACTGGGGCTCAGGGAGAAAGGCACAGAGAGGCCGCTGGAGTGGGTTGTGCTTGTAAGGCCGGTGGTATATGCCCCGTTGTTATCCCAGACGAGTGAGCCAGGCTGAGGGGCCCTGGGACACGGGTGCAGCTGGGGCACGGGTGCTGGGTTTGGAACCGATGCAGTTGTGCAGGTCGTTCATTGCACAATTCCAGGAGCCATGCACCACCTTGTTGCTGTAGAGTCGCACATTTATTGTGCCTTTTCTGGCCGGTGGTTTTGAGCCAAAGGGCAGCTTTTTCTCTCGGCTGGAGGCAGGCCTGCTCAGGGCACTGTGGCTCTGCCTCCAGCTAACTCTGACCCTGGCCAGCCTTCAGACTTCATTTTCCTATCCATTCCATATGGGTCATGATGGGGCTGACGCAGATTGGTGGCCACCAGGGGGCACTGAGTGCTCACTCCAGGTACTGTGCGGAGAGCAAGCTGGATGCAGGAGACAGGGGTGGCAGAAAGAGCCCTGGGCCTGTTTCCCTACCTCATTGGGACCATCCATCAATCCTGTGGGCCAAGGCCTCTTGTGGTGTGAGTCCTGCTTTTCAGGCAGGAGCTCAGGCCTCTTCCCTTGATGTCTTCTTACCCCCGGAACTGGATGGTTCCCTCTCCCCACCCTGGAGGCCTGACGGAGGTCTCCTTGAATCCTAACTGGGCCCTGGGAGAGAGGATTTGGACGGTTCCCCTTTTATAGGTAAGGAGCCTAAGGCTCAGCTAGTAACTTGCCATGGAAATGGCAGGACTGCAGGTGAATCTGGTCCCCAGCCCCACAGTCCCTGCTGTTTTGCACCCCCGCCCTTGTCAACAAGCCATCGTGGACAGGCTGGTACCAGGGAAGCCAGTGTCCCCCATGGCTACCATAAGAGGGACATGTTTTTACCCATGGATGAGGCAACCCATCCCCACCAGTTTGTGGGGGGTGGGAGGTGTCTTTGCCCCATGCCCTCACCCAAGGTTCCCCACCTTCCTGGGCCTCAGTTTACATGTTGGTGACATGGGGATGATGGTACCACCTCCTAGAGCTGCTGCGAGGCAGCATGTAAGGCGCGTAGCCCACAGTGAGTGCTCAGTAACTGCTAGCTGTGTGATCAGGAGTCTTGAAAACGCTGGCATTGCTGTTTAGGTCCAGCATGAGCCCAGGACCCCCTCCCACTGTGGGTGCCCCGGGGCCAAGGGGCCTGAAAGCTGCTGGCACCCCTCGTGGCCTCACTGTGGCCCTCGCTGCGGCCCTCGCTGCCTGAGGAGCACCCTGAACAGATCTAGCTAAGGAAGTCGCTTGAGCTGCTGGCAGGCCCGCCACCTCCATGCTCTACATTGTCTCTCTGAGCCTCGGTTTCCTCCTCTGTAAAGTGGGGTACTGTAGTAACTCGGCCCTACAGCTACTCGGTCAAGCCCGGAAAGACAAGGTGCAAGGCCTCCTAAACGCAGTCTCCAGCCCAGGTCGCCCCCTGCCGGCACCACACACAAGCCACTGGCTTTAAATAAAGCATTTATTGATTAGTAAAAGCTTAAACAGTTTGCATAATATTTCAATACAATCTGGGAAGAAAGATTGGAAAATCCCCAAAGAAGGCACTAAAAGAGAGCATCCTAAGACGGAATGTGTTGAGAAAAGGTTAGTGAGATGTTTGAGATTGGGGCTGGGGGAAGCTGGGGGGCCCTGAGCACCAGCCACCACCACACATCCTGGGGGTCCAAGGCTGGGGCCCCAGGAAGCAGCTCCAGGGGACAGAGGATGCAGGACTGGGTGGGGGCCCCACCCTGAGGACCCTGATGGAGTCAGTTCATGCCCCGCCCACCCCCCCCTCAAAGCAGCAGGGCAGGGGTGTGGGGCTGCCAGGCTGGGTTGCCTCAGCTCTACCCTCACCCCCAAGAACAAGAAGCTTAGGAAGGGCGGCCAGGCCCTAAGTGACTCATATTCGAAAGCGACCTGGATTTTTCAGGGTGCGATGACTTGGTGACTCAGGCAGCAGGAGCCAAGCCACCCTGACCCCAAATCCTCAGGCCACCAGCGGCGCCTTGGGGAGCCGTGGCCCCTCGGGAGCCCCACCAGCTCCCTCCATGGACAGCGCGTACCTTGGAGGTGACCTGCAGAAGACCGAATAGCATCCACACCCACTAAGTCCTGCCTCTGAGCATCGTGCCACCCTCCCCCAGCACAGCGTGTGGGCACCGACGGGCAGGGGGGATGGAGGGTCCTGAAGACTGGATCCCAGCAAGCAAGCGGGAGACAGCTGGGGCCACAAGTGGGGGTGAGACAGCCTGAAGGCCTGTCTGGCTTCCCGCAACACTCCCTCTGCCCTCCTGCCTCCTGTTCGCACACACCCCCAGCAATGCCTCCGCAGGGCTCGCTCCTTCTGGCCTTCTCCCTGCTCTCTGACACCTCCTCTCCCCAGACCAGCACATTCGGGGCCTTTCTCATTGCATCCCCAGGCCCACGGGTGCCCCATTCATGAGGCACCCTTCCCCCCAACACCTCCCAGCCTGGCTCTAGCCTGAAGACCCCCTCCTTGCATCTCCCCTCACCCGGGGTGGGGAAAATGGGGCCAGGGTCCACTCCGAAACTGGCCTCTGGGCCCAGCTGGGAAGAGCAGGGAGGGGAGTGGGGCCCAGGGATGGGCCTCAGCACTCCATGTTCCTGGTTCCAATGAGCCCTTGGTGAGAGGGGAGAGAATTCATGGGCTCTGAGTCACAGCAGACAATGCCTTTACCTCCCTCTTTGCAAGGATGGCAAGACCCATGAGGGAAACAGGCCACAGAGGAAGGGCAGGAAGAGAGGACCCAGGGCACTGGGGCCACCGGGTGCTCCCCAGCCCCCTCAGCTGTGCTCAGCCCCCAGCACAAAGAGGAAACCCCACAGAAGAGAAAACAGGGAGCAACAGAGTATGACCGAACCCAATAAAGTGACTCAGGTGGGCCCGTCCCTGCCCAGCCACCTCCACCCAGAGGCACAGATCCGGTCCTCTTGCCTGGAGCCAAGCCTGCCAAAGCCTCGGAGGGAGGGGCCCATGTGCCTTGTCCAACAGAAGCTCGGGGGGCGACCAGCCTAGAACTCAGTCTGCACCCCTGCGCTGTCCTCAGTGGTGGTGTGGATGGCGGGACGGCCACCGGGGCTGGACACCTGCTCCCCGGTCTCCTGGTCACTGGGCTTGGGAGGCTCAAGGTCCGCAGCCTTTCCAGGCAGGAGTTGCCGGAGGGGCGAGGCAGGTGGTGAGGAGGCCTTGGGGGTGACCACAGGCTGGGGACACTCCTGCACGGGGGCCCCGTTGAGCAGGGGGCCGGCCGGCGGGGGGCTCTCAGCCCGCAGGTTCTGGGCCAGCAGGCCACGGAGCTCAGTGACACTGCCCAGGGATGTAGGTGATGGTGGCTCCGGGCCAGCCTCAAAGGGCAGCCCTGCCTCCTCGTCCTGGACCACGGACACCACCTGCTTGGTACGCCGTCGCTTTTCCGAGATGGTGGCTGCTTCTGGGACACGGGGGCTGGGGCTGCCGCTGTCCCCACTGCTGCTGCCGCCACCACAACCGCTGCCACCATACTCCTCACCCCAGTCAATGGGCGTGCCCTCAGCCAGCAGGTGCAGGTTGGGGTCGCTGTTGTGCAAGACCACGCTGTCCCGGTACAGGTTGTGTTTCCTCTGCACGGCAGCCTCCTTCACAGCTGCGGGGCCAAAGGGATGGGGTCAGGACACTTACCACGGGGACCACAGCTGCCACCACACCTGACACTGTGCCCAAATACGACCAGCATCATCCCCCAGGGGCCTCAGGTGTCATGACTGGGACGTGATCTATTCCAGGCCTCGCTGCTAGGAAGAGGCTGTGTCCCTAACCCCAAGACCAGACCGGTATCCACCGTGTCATTCTGTCACTCATCTGACACTCGCTGAAATGCCAAGGACCCACAAAGAAATGGAGACATGATGCCACCCTCCTGGGGCCACATAACTGACCGTGGGTCTAGCCCAGCCCACCAGCATAAGTCCCATGCTTTCCTTTGCAGCTTCTCCGACCCCGCAGCTGCCTCCATCACTCTCCTGGCCATAAAAATCCCAAAGGCGGCAAGGAGACCCCACCCAGCTCTGCAGCCCTCCGTCCCGGGGGCGGGGCTACCACGCACCCTGCAGGATGTCCTTCATGACCGTCTGCAGCACCACCTCCTCGTATGTGTTCTCCACCAGGATGAACCTGGCAAAGTCCTCGAAGATCAGCTCCTGGAACCGGGGCAGCTCCTGCCGGGTGGGGCGGGCATAGGGCAGAGAGAGGGGTGGTCAGGGCGGCCGGCAGAGCGAGGGCCTTCAGGCTCCACCCCGCCAGGGCCACTCATCAGGCCCATTCTGGCTCTCAGGGACCAGGAGGGGGCCGGGGCCGAGAGCCTGCAGCAGGCTGCTGCTGAGGGGGGGGGGCCGGGGCACACTCACCGACTTGCAGGTGGGGGCCAGCTTCTTGAGCAGGAACGGGATGGTGATCTGCAGCAGCGCCTCCCGGAAGAAGCGCTTCCGCACGGAGCTGCTGTCATAGTCGTATTTCTGCCGGGAAAGAGGGGACGGGGGGGGGAGGGTTCCAGGTCAGGGGGCCCCACTGGCCCCCGGCAGGAGAATGGAAGGCCGGTGGTCTGACCTGAGCCTCAGCTTCCTCGTCTGTGCAAGGGGGTGGGTGGCACCTTCCATAGGGACAACAATCCTGGCACCAGCCCGGGGACTGGGTTCAGGGCTTGGCCACACTTGGACAGGTCAAGCGCCAGGGGGCGGGGCCACTGACCTTCAGCACCCGCTCCAGGATCCGCTGGATGGACTTGCACAGCTCCTCCTTGGTGGGCCCCTTCCCCAGCTCCTGGTGCAGGAGTGTCTCGAAGGTGTACACGGCGTTGTCCATTTGCTGTGGAGCACACCATGGGGCACGTGAAGGTCCCGGAGTGACCACAGCCCCTTCCTGTATGCCTCCAAGGGGCTCCGCAGCCAGCTGCCCCAGGCCTCCAGGGGAGGAGTGGGCGGCCTGTCTGCTCCTTCACTGTGCTCACGCCCTCACATCGTTACTGAGCATCTACTGTGTGCTCGCACAGTGCTGGGCACTGGGGCCTTCCCTGCCTCAAGGAGACAGGAAGCAAGGGTCCTGGGCCCGGTAGGAAAGGGCTTGGCGAGCAAGGAGGGCTTCCCGGAGGAAGGGGTCTCTAAGCCGAGACCTAAAAGATGAGTCCAAATTAGCCAGGTGAATGGAGGGACAGGTGTTCCAAGCAGATGGGGGCACACACGAGACCAGAGCAGGAGCTGAGCGTGGCTGTAGTTGGCACGTGAGGGTGTGGTCAGGAAATAAAGTGGGGGGGCTCTCTCAGGAGATAGGGACTGTGGAAGGCGCTGTGGGGTGAGCAGGGTGTGGGGTGTGCTGGGGCAGCTGCCTCGGGCCCACCTCACGCATGTGGATCTGGGCTCGCTGCTTGAACACGGATGTGCTGGACACATCGAAACGCTGCTGCAGCCCGTCGAGCCGCAGCGGCTCCATCTTCTCATAACAGCTCTGCATCTTGAGGGGGTGGTAGGCCAGCTGGGACAGCTTCTCCATGTACTGCAGGGAGGAAGGGACGCGTGGGACCTGAGCTGGGGCTGCCTGCGTGGACAGGCAGCCCCCACAGACCCGCACCATGCCTGGGCCCTCAGAGTCCAAGCCCTGGGGCTAGTCCTGGCACCTGGCACGGCCTCCTGAGGAGGGGGGGGTGCCCACAGGGCAAGCCCCAGAGGACCCGAAACCCTGGAACAGGAAGGAGGATCTGAAGGCAGGAGGGGCGTGGTCCAGCAGCACAGCCTGCGAGAAGAGTTCTTGTCCCTTCTGGGGCACTGGGTGACCTTGGGCAAGTCACTCACCCTCTCTGAGCCTCAGTTTCCCCAACCTCAACATCAAGAGATGGTTTTTCATGATTTCTAAGGTCCTTTCTGGTTCTTACTTTCTGTGATTATTGTCTGTGGACTCTCCAATTTGAGGTATGGAAAAGGAGGCTAAGATGACGGGATCAATTCTATCTGCACCTGACCACTCTGAGGGACTCCAGGCAGCCAAGGACCCCAATATGGGGTCTGTGGAAGGACACTCAACCCAAGAACCAAATAACTGAGGAAGAGTGAGAGAGCTGGGCTGTCTCCATTTGTGGGGTACGTGAAATGGCATACATGTATTTAATTCTGCCTCGACACTTACATTACTCATAGCTGAAGCTGGCCTTTCCTTCCTCCCCTCCTCCTTCCCTCCCTCCCTCTCTGTTCTTTGATATTGTAGCAACCCGCCTGGCTTATAAAGGCTGCTGGAAGGGGTTAAGTTCCCCCTTTCCTCTAACTGCCAGCCCCAGGATAGCCAACAGCTCCAGCTTCAGCTTCGTGCACTCGCCCCTTCAGAACTTCTGTTTACAGGTTATGCCAGGAGGGGCGCGGCCACCCTGGGTTACAGGGGGAGCCTGACCCCAACCCAGGAGGTGCTCCCCTCCCTGGGGGTGGGGGCTAGCCTCACCTCGCCCAGCTTGTCGATGCCACCTTCGTTGATGACGTTCAGGTTCATGTCGGTGACCTCCTTGAAGAAGACGTCACGCACCTCAGTGAAGCCCTGGCTGGTGGGCACCATGAGGGCCTCCAGGATGGACGGGATGTAGGGCTGGACATGGTTCCGGACACACACCTCCGCCTTAGGGAGAATGAAGCCTGCACCCGGGGGAGCTAGTTAGCTGGCACCATCCCAGACCCCGAGGCGGGAGGCAAGCTGTTGGGTTAGTTTTTAAAGAAAACCACTGGTGGGTCGGCCGAGTGGCTCAGTTGGTTGAGAGTTGGCTTAAGAGCGCGAGCTCTGAGAAACAAAGTCTCCGGTTCGATTCCCACATGGGCCAGTGAGCTGCGCCCGAGTTGAGCTGCCGCTGAGCTGCCAACAGGTGGCAGGATGGCTCAGCTGGTGAGAGCATGTGCTCCTAATAATAAGACTGCTTGTTTGATGGTGGGCTACTCTCACCTGCAACTTAGACTGAACTCGGCACCTTGAACTGAGCTGCCGCCCGGATGGCTCAGTGGATAGAGCGTGCACTCTTAACAACAAGGCTGCTGCTGGTTCACTCCCCACATGGGATGGTGGCTACGCCCACCCGCAACTAAGATTATAACACAGCACCTTGAGCTTAGAGGCCACAAGCTGCCAACGGGCAGCCAGAATGCGACTGGCGCCCTCCACAACGAAGGCTGAAGAACAACAACTTGGCTGGACCCCCTCCCCAATTCCCCAATTAAAAAAAAGAAAGAAAAAAGAAAACCACTGGTGACAATAGTAGCAAACAATGATGCTAGAGACAGTTAATAAAGAAAAGAAATCCAAAATAACACGGTAGTCTGGAGATTGGACCCTGATATTTCTGAACCTGTGATGGCAAGAAACTACAAAACTGCTAATCCAAAGGTGTGGCAGTCTTTCTGCATAGCTAGAGGTGGAGAAAAACATCTTTGAGGATCTTGCTCCTTTGTTTAGAAAAAAAATGGAAAGCACTTTAGTGGATTCAGTGAGCCTCTGGGTTTTGCAAACACTGAGCTTGATCCTGCTCTGACATGGTGTGGCCTGACTCAGTGTAACCATGTAAAAGGCTGTGTCCCCAAGGGCAGGGACCAGCTCCAGGACATTCTGACCACAGCATTTTGACCCTGGGGTGTTTTGATGTCCCGCCCTCTCCTCTGCCCCACCACTGTTGTTTGTTGCACAAAATAAATGTCAACTCTCGGTGCTCTATCCAGCTCACAATGAATACAGCTAGTAGAGAATAACCCCTCAGACGGCTAAAACTACCCACAGCCAACTTGCTACGGTGACAGGGAGTGAAATGATCCCATCTGGCTGGGAACAGAAAGGAGCATAAACTGACCCGGAAAAGTCAGACTTGGTGAAAGTGAGTCATCACAAAGTTAAGCTGATGTCTGCTAAAACAACACGTGGTGGAAATCTGTGATGGACCGAAGATGAACAGAAGGCTGAGCCTCCTTGACAAAAATTTAGGTCTTCAAGATCGGGGTTTATAGAAATAACAGCTACAAACCAACTCACAGGAGTTAGAAAAGCAACAGCTCAGATTTGATTTCGATTTTTTAAGACAACCGATAAATCAAGTCATTGTTGTGAAATGCACACAGATTCATGAAACAGACAGGAGGTCCGCCCAGGTCCCTGGAGGGCCCGTGGACCCAGCAGGTCAGCCTGAGGATGACATGCATGGCGGGTGGCCTGCCTACCTCGGATCTTGCTGGCCAGGTGCTCCTTGGAGGTGATGATCTGGTCCATGTCAGTGCGGATGACCGCCTCCATGGCCGGCCGGGCCAGCTGCAGCTTGGACAGCACCGCCTCGAAGCGCGCTTTGGCCTGCTCGTATACCATGCGGTACACGGCGTCCGAGATCTGTGGGCAGAGATTCGGGGTCAGCGCCAGGCTGAGGGTGCCGGGCAGCAGCAAGCCCCCAGCCCCCTCCCCAAGCCCAGGCCCACCCACCTGGATCCACTGCCGCTGTCGCTCCTGCGGTTTCCCCTTCAGCCGTGGGCTGAGCTCCGCCTTCAGCTCAGGGCCCAGCTCCTCCATCACCAGGTTGCTCAGGATCTAGAACCGGGAGGCGCAGCCGGGGCAGGGATTGGAGCACGTCCAGGTGTGCTCCTCTGCACGTCCCATCAAGCCCAGCCACTCAGGTTCCTATTCCCCGGGGTTTGGCCCTTTGCTCTGTGACCCCGCTCCCCCTTTCCTCCTGAGCACCATTCCCCCAAGTCCCAGCTTATGTGCTCAGGTGTCCTGCTCAGGTGTCGGGGGTCCCACCGCAGGGCCTGTGCACATGCTGCCACCCCGTCTAGAACACCACGCCTCTGCTCCCTTGCGCTTGCATGAAAGTGTGTGTTTTTATTTGTCAAATGTCTGTTTCTCCTGCTAGACAGAGAGCTCCCTGAGGGCCAGGGCTGCATCCCTCTTGGTCACAGTGGCACCTCAGAACCTGGCCCAGGGCAGGTGCTCCGTAAATGACTGAACAACATAACAAGCATCTCTATCTGCATGACCCACCTCAGCCCCCACTTGTGCAAATCTGAGCTTGTTGTCTCTGTCCAAACCTGCAGCACCCCCGAGCCCCGCCTCTGTGCCCGGACCCACCCTCTGGCCCCTGAGGTAACTTCCGCAGTCTCCCTGTCAGCGCTCCTGGCCTCACCTGCACCTCGTTCCCACAGAGCATCTCCCAGGTGCCGTACAGCTCCTTTGACTGGCGGTACATGCGGATGGCGTCTGTGAATGCAGGGCCCTCCACCTTGGAGTTCTCAGGGATCCCTGCCCAGGAGAAGGATGTAGAGGAGATCAGTGGGATGGCCCAGTGGCCTCCACTAAGACCAACGGACTGACGGACAAACATGCGCACGCACACGCGAGCGCACCCATGCACGCCCCCACTGCCCTTGTAGTAACTGTGGCAGGGATAATTGCAGTGCCAGCAGCAGCGATAATAACCCACCACCCGCAGAAGCAAGGCAGTCCTCCTCCGAATCTCCTTAAGTCCTCCCAACCACCCCAAGACATGGGCACTGCCATTTACCCTGCATCACAGATGTCAGGCCACTGCAGAGGGGGCCCCAGAGGTACCCCAAGATCCTCATTGCTGTCCTGCCCCCTCCCTTTACTCTCTACATCGGGGGCCTACAAATTTTCCCTGCTAAGAGCCAGATAGTAAATGTTTTCAGCTTTGCAGGCCAGATGATCTCTGCCGCAGCTCAACTCTGCCATTGCAGCATGCACGGAAGCAGCCACAGACATCTGTGAATGAGCCTGAGTTACAACAGTAGGCAGTGGCCTAACTCAGCCCAGGGCACATGGTTTGCCAAGCCTGGTTCTGGATCACTGACCCCTAAAGGGACTCAGTTTCCCCTTCTGGACAGTGGCAACTGTGACCCGGTCTGGCCTCACACACCCACTGGGAGGCTCCAGGGACCGCAGTGTAGCCCCAGCGTGGCGCTGCATTGCACTTGACTAGTAACTACAGTTGAGTAACAGTCTTGCTGCCGTGGGCAGATCCTGGGTCTCCTCAGTCACTGCTGTGTGTCCAGATCTGACTAGAAAATACCATGTCTACTTTTGTTGGTGGTGGTGGTGGCGGTGGCCCAGATGAGTTCGCCCACCTCCCCTGTGCTGGAGAGGTGGGTCGATGAACCTCCAGCCCCTGGGTGCTGGGGAGGCAAGCTGCAGGAAGTTGCAAAATCAGACTTAGGGAAGAACGTGGTTAAACACCACAGAGCCAGGCAGCCATGTGCCTGTGACCGCTGCGTCCCCAGAGCCAGGGAAGGGAAACACCAGCCTGTGCCTCCAAAACCCCAGCTCCCCATGCAATGACTACAGGCTGAGTCACCCCCACAGAGAAAAAGCCCCTCTGTCATGTGGGGAGGGCCCCTCCCCTCCCACATCCGGCTGATGGCAGGAATCACTGCCTGTCCGAGCTGGAAGGTAGCTCAGCAGTGGGCAAACTGAGGCCCAGCCCCCATCTGTGCAGTGGCAGCTCCCTGGACTGGAATGGGGACGAGGGGAGTCTCACCCCTGCGTTTCAGGGACCTGACATCAGGTAGGAGTGACTGGAGCAGAGCAGGAGTGTTCCAGCCGGTGCTACCCACCTGGGCTAGGGGAGGAACCCCCCTCAGGCTCTCAGGAAGGGCACAATCTCCCAGAGATCAGGTTCTGCCCGGAAAATCCAGGCTCTGTGTTACATGCAGCCTCTCCTGCGTCAGGGCATTTACATTCTACAGGCATCAGTCAGGTATGCCAGGCCTGCCAGGCCGGGGCGCTTTCCAGGTGGCAGGAAGGTGAGGCAGAGGGCAGGGGCAGCAGGAAGGAAGCTGCTGATGTTCTGGGCGCTGGCTCTAGTCAGCCAGACCCTAGGACATCTCTAGTCTGCATGTCTAGTCTGCACGCCTGAGCTGCTGAGTTTTACAAAAATGAGGCACCCCTGCTGAGCTATTCCCATGAGCCTGGCCGTTAAGGGCTGAATTGTGTCCCCCTAAATTCATAGGTTAAAGTCCTAACCCCCAGTGCCTCAGAATGTGACTATTTTGAGACAGGGACTTAAAGAGGTAACGAAGGTAAAATGACGTCACTTGGCTGGGCTCTAGTCCAATATGACGAGTGTCCTTATGACAAAAAGGAAATCTGGACTCAGAAAACATTCGTACACAGAGGGAGGACCACGCAAAGACGCACGGAGAAGGCGGCCCTCTGCAAGCCAAGGAGAGAGGCCTCAGAAGAAAACAAACCTCCCGACGCCTTAATCTTGCATTTCCAGCCCTCCAGAATTGTGAGACAATTCATTTCTATTGTTTAAGCCTGTGGGACTTTGTGATGGCCGCCAGAGCAGACTTAAACACTGGCTCTGGGTAGACACCTCAAGACCTTGAACGCATTCCTTCATGTAGTCCTCAAAACAGTCCTGTGAGGAGCGGCTGTTCTCAGCCCCACTTTCCCAACGAGAAGAAGCTCAGAGAAGCCATTACTAGCTCGAAGACACACAGCTAGAGGATGACAACACCAGGGCTTGAACCCAAGGCCCACTAACTCCAGCCAGACCTAGAGACTGCCTGCCTGCCTGTGGGGTCCTCAGGGTCAGGCTGAGAAAGGAAACTGCATTCCTCGGGCCTGGGCAGCAGACAGGAAGAGGCCTTGACCTCTGGACCCCAGGCCCACCCTCAGGGCTCAGCTCAGGGCCCCAGCAGCCTCTTGCCACCCCCAGCTGCTCCAGGAATGCAGGATGTGAGGGGGGCCCTGGGATGAACTGGCATCCACCCAGCTTGGCCTCCTTCCCCACCCACCCCCCACTTCCTGGCAGCCCCCAGAGTGAGCAATTCCAGGCTCCACAAATTCCAGGCCCAGCCTTCCAAGCTGAAGAAAGCAGAGAACTTTCCCACAGTGCTCAGGGTAGAGGAAAGGCTTGGCTAAAACCAGCCTTGTCGGCTCTGGAACAGCTTCCTGCTGCAGGACACCCCTTCTCCCCCCCTCCTCCCCACCCCCCAACAGCTCTCCCTGTCCTCCCTTCCTCCCCTCCTGCCCTCCTGCCCGCAGCACCCACACCCAAGGGGCTCCCCTTGGCCTCCCAGCTGAGCACTCGCTATATGCCAGGCACAGGGCCAAGCACTAGCTCATTTACTCCTCCCAACAATCCTACAAAGCCCCAGTTTATCATCTCTCACGGGGTCCCGAATGGTGACTCTTCCTCACCTTGTTCTGTCCCCATCCCCCACGTGGCCTGGGGTCACCCTGCCAGGTCAGCCATTAGCCTTGGAAACCTGGAGAGTGTGGAGCTGGGCCAGGGCTGGGGGAGGTGGGGGGACAGAGAGGCGGAGGAGAGGGTGCCCCAGGCCAGGCAGCCAGAGCCCAGATCACCTCCGCCCAGTCCCGGCCCCACAGTCCCCAGGGACCGGGGAACAGGAGGTTCTTTGTGGGCGGCAGGGCCCGGCCCAGGTGGCAGGGGTTGGCCTGACTGAAGACCTGGTTCCTCTGCCTGGCAGATTCCAAACAGGGCAGAGGCGGTTCTGGGGAATCAAAAGGACGGGTGGGGTGAGCCGCGTCACCACAGCTGCTGGCATACAGGTGTGGATGCCCACACCACCTGTCCATCTCTGTGTGAGCTGAGCCAAGGTGTGCCAGGCTGGCAGGGTGAGTGGGGGTGGGCACAGCTGCCTCCCTCTGCTGCCCCGAGGCCAGGCCACCAGGAAGGCAGTTGGGGGTCCAGGACAGGGTTGTTCCTTCCCCAAGTGCAGATAGACAGTCAGGGTCCCAGCCACCCTCAGGAGACAATCACAAGCCTTTCTGATCAAAATCCCTAGATCCTTACAAGACTCTCCTGACCTAGCCCAGTGTCCCCTGCAGCCCCATTTCAGGTCACCCCTCTCCACCTCAGGGCCTCCTGCAGTTCCTCCTTTAAGCTGCCCCTGCCTCTGGCCTCCTCTCATGCCGCTGCCTCCTCTGTCTGGAACTCTCTTCGCTCTCCTGGAAGACTGTTTATCTAACTTCAGGTCTCAGCAGAACCATCACCTCCTCACAGGAGCCACCGTGATTCCCCTCAGCACCCCCCCACCAGGACCTTCACACCCTCAGGGCTCCCCAGGTGGCTCCCCGCAGCACCCAGCACAGCTGTGACTCATCACCCCTGGCGTCCTCATCTGTGTAACATCTGTCTCCCTCACCAGGCCGCTGGCAGCTCTGGGGCTGGGACCACATCTTCCTCCCTTATTGCATCCTCAGTGCCCAGACACGAAAAGTGTTTGTTGAATGAATGAGTGAGCTGAAAGAGCCCTCTTAACTTCACCAATGAGAACACGGAGGCCCTGAGGGAGGAAGTGAACTTCCCAGACTACCTAGAGGTCGGCGGTAAGGGAAAAAATAATATAATAAAAAAAAATCTGTTTTTACAAGCATTGAGTGCATTCTCACTGTGAATCCTCACAAACCCCTCAGACACAGGAGGGATTATATCCCCGTTTCAGGGGTAAGTCGGTCTTCTAAAGTCACATTATTAGAAAGTGGCAGAATCAGCACTGTGATTCTGTGACCCAGGGTCCAAGGGCATAACAAGCGCAACCAAAGAGCAATTGCCCACTTTTTTTCCTGAGCAGCACAGAACTGTTTTCATCAAGGAAGGAGGTGAAGGGTAGCGTCACAGTGGTTTCTTACAAGCCCAGAAGGAAAACGAGGGCAGCTCATAGAGCAGGGTTGCCACACCGCACTCAGCCACTAGGTGTCACCATTCAGCAGTAACCCAGGAGATGCTCCTCACCCGCCCCAGCCCCAGAGCCTGAAGGCCACTCACCATTATTGCAGTGCCGGATGCAGTCCTGCAGGACGGCCTGCCACTTGTCCTGCTCGGCTTCTGTCATCATGCAGAAGTAGTAGTGACGCGCAGAAGGATGCCAGAGGATGAGTGGGAACTGCGTGGGGCACTTGAGGATGGGGGCGGCGCCCGACTTTGATGTGGTCCCTATAGAGACAGCACCCTCTGAGCAGCTGCCCTCTGCAGTTTCCCAGAGTCCTGATCTGAGAGGCAGGCTCAGGCCCAGAGAGGGTCTGCCTGTCCTGGGGTAACCAGCGAGTTGGTGAAGAGGTAGCATCCTTGAGCCAAATCGCCTTAGGGGCCTCAGCATCCCCTGGCATCTGTCTAGACCCATGTCTTAGAGCTGGTAATGCACTCCCTCTTGGGGAAGGTTCTAAACCCCGTGTGTGAGGCACAAATAACGCAGGGTCAGGGCCCTCGGGTACAAAGGCCAAGCATTACCTTCTCGGGTTTCCTTCGAATTTTATCTGTGGAGGCCAAAATGTGGTTTAAATGTCCAAGGGGGGGGGGGCTGTGGGGTGGAGGATAGAGAATAAATAAAAGGGGATTTTTCTCTCTCCATTTTGACTGCATGGATATTCGAGATCCAGCAAGATAAGTGGTCCTAAGCTATGACCTCGCCACTATGGTTAATAATAGGACAATGACAGTTCTTCTTTGCACCCTGGCTCTGTCTGCGTCCCTGTGCTGGGCTCGGTGCACACAGCACCTCATGGGGTCTACACAATACCCCAAGGTCAGTTCTCTCAGTGCTCTGTTGCCCAAGACAGCAAAAACAAAGCCAGGGTGGGGGCTGGAATCCAGGAGTGCCGCCTCCAGCTGCACCCTCTGCCACACGGGGGCGCTTCAGCCCCAAGTCCCATCTCGGGGCACACACCCCACCCCCAGCATCTCCCTGCCCACCCTTTAGTTTCCCTGGGATCATCTGAGAGGCAGATGTGTTCCTATAAAGCTTCTGGGAGTCTGTGACAGGGTGGAGTGGAAACAGGGTGCCGAGAATAACTCCTCACAAATGCAGTACTGACTCAGCAGTTTACAAAGCGGGGTCACCTCTATCATCTTCTCCTGGGCATCTCGCAAGGACTCAGGGAAGAGAAAGGACAGACAGTGAGATCCCCATTTCACAGCTGTGATCGTTAGGTTCAGAAAGCAGGGTACTCGGGTGGGGCCCACACACGGGTCCAGCCCAGATTCACTGCGAGGCCTCAGGTAAGGCCACCAGCTATCTAGGCCCAGTTGGTCTTTCTGCAAAAGTAGAACCTGGAGCTCCGGGATCAGGGTTGCCCTCTCCGCTAGCCAAATCCCCGGGTCTGCACAGGACATTTTGGCCTGGGTTGGGTGCTCCTTTACCTGGTAAAGAGTTGCCAACAAGCTCCAGGTACTGGTCCACGGAGGTGAGGATTTTGTAGCCTGCACTGTTGATGATAGTTCGGGGTGGGACATGCCGCTCATAAGCCTGAGGAGGGGGCGAGAGAGGTGGTCCCTAGGGGTTACACGTGTGGCCAAGTGGAAACCCATCTCCAACTCTGGCTCCAGGAACCTACCCAGTGTTGCCTGCCCAAGGTGGGGAGGAGGAGGAGGAGGAGGAAGAAAGGAAGAAGACAGACGAGGAAGAGGAGTCTGACCAACAGTCGAGTTAACCTGGACTCAGGCTCTGGGCTCAAACCCTGGCTGGCTCCACTACCATCTGTGTGACACCAAGGATAAGGCTCCTTCACCTCCTATGCTTGTTTCCTCATCTATAAAACCAGGGTAATCACAGTTCCTACCTCACAGGGCTGTGTGAGGACAGAGTGAGGCAATCTACATAAAATGATTAGCACAGTGCCTGGCACAGCAAGGACAAGTAAGCATGTCGAGATTATTGTCACTGTCACTATCGCTACTACTGCCTCTTATTAGCAGCTTCCACTAACTGAGCGTTCATTACATACCAGGCCCTGTGCTATGGGCACTGCATGCTTCATTTCACAGAGTCTCACAATCCAACAGGTGGGTACCATTATTAGCCACAAGTTCACACAGCAGGCAAGCAGGAACTTAGGACATGAACCTGGCCTGTCAGCCTATGGAGCCCAGGGTCTTTGACCATAACCCTGAACTATCCACCAAAGCCCAGGTTCTGAGAAACCACACAAGTCGCCTTTGGAGGAGAGTTAGGTCTGGGCACTGCTGTCTTACACCAGTGGGGAGAAAAGTGGCTCTTCTGCAGTTGCTCATACAGCAGGGCTGCCATGCTGCACTCTGCCACTAGGTGTCACTACTCAGCACATTTCTTGAGAGGGGCTGGAACCTCTAGGGCGCTCATTTGCCAGGTGTGGTCGGTCCCAAGTCATCAGCGGCATCAACAGCACCCTACAACTTGTTAGAAATGTAAATTCCTTTTATTTATTTATTTGTGTGTGTGTGTGTGTGTGTATGTGTTATATTTTTATTGGGGAACAATGTGTTTTTCAGGACCCGTCAGCTCTAAGTCGAGTAGTTATTGCACTCTAGTTGTGGAGGGCGCATCTCAGTGGCCCATGTGGGAATCGAACGGGCAACCTTGATGTTATGAGCGTTGGGCTCTCACCACCTGAGCTCACCGGCCGCCCTAGAAATACAAACTCTTGACCTCACTCCATGCATGGGTCAAGTTGGGGCAGGACCAGCAACCTGTTGTTTAACCAGCCCTCCAGGTGATTCCTGACTCCCATGCCATTTGAGAACCACCGCCCTGGAGCAGCCGGTTGCCCCTGACTCTGTTCCTCGAGCACAGATTTGCCTTGAAACAGAGGGCCCAAGCTTGTCCTCTGGCTGCTCTACAGAAATATCCAGTAGAAGAAATTGGGTCTGTGACTCAACCAGGTGGGGCTGCCCCAAGGCCCAAGGCAAAGATAAGGACACTCAGCAGGACACAGCTGCCCTCCGCAGGGCAGGAAAGAAGAAGATAGGACCACCGCCCAGGGGGACGCGGGGCAGGGAACGGCTGAAGAGCAAGGATGGGACGCCCGTCACAGGAGCTGAGCAGCAGAAGGCCCCTGGAGGCCGAGGTGGAGGAGGCCTGGGCACGGGAGGGCCCTGGAAACAGAGAGATCTAGAAGAACGGGGAGGAGCTAGTGAGTTGGTCACGGGGAGCCAGAGAGAGAGATACCTGGATGGATGAAATGTATGGAGAGGGCACCGTGCGCAAGCAGGTTTGGGGCGTTGGGAGGGTGCTGAGGTCCTGCTCGGGTCCTGGTGGGGTGGAGTTGAGGTGCTGGGTGGCAGGGTGAGGGTGGGGGTCTGGAGTCTCAGGCTAGGAGCAGGGGGTGTGCGTGATGACTACTGTGGAGGAGCACAGCTGGGGGAGCAGGAAGCTGAGGAGAAGGGGAAGACCCGGCTGAGGCCGGGAGGAGCTCGGGGCTCAGTGCGGGCACCGGACGCAGGATGGGGTGGCGGCCTCACCACTTTGTTCTCGTAGAGCACCAGCCCGTAGTTGTGGGGCACGAGGCTAAAGCGGTTCCTCCACTTCTTGTTGTCCTCCTGGTACTGAAAAAGGTTTCCCGAGAAGATGATGCGCTCATCCAGCGGCACCTGTGGGAGGGAAGGGAGCAGGGAGTGACGACGGCAAGGGAACGGGGTCCTCCGAGACGGTGACAGCCTGGCCTGTGGCGCCTGCGTGCTCACCCACGAAGGCCTCCGAGGCAGGGCTGCGTCTCACCCACTCGGCAGATGAGGAAAGTGAGGCACAGGGCAGTGAAGGGACTTTCCCGGGGTCCGGGAGGTGCAGCGATGATGTCAGGACTTGAACCCAGGCCAGACACCATGATTCAGAACCCAGACAAGACCATCCTCTATCCTGGCCCTAGGCAGGTACAGCTACCTCAGAACGGGTCTGGAACTCTCTGGAGTCTGCAGCAAGCTGCGTCCCCATCCATCCCCGCTACAGCAAGGGTACAGGGCAGTCCCCCCAGCAGAGGGGACACGCTCACAGACCAGGCCAGTGAAGCGCCTGGGGCTCCGTTTCTCCTCGGGGCAACAAACACTTGACCAAGGTGGCTCCAGAGAGCCTGCCCAGCTCTGACAACTGACAGGATGGTCTCCAGGAATCTGAGTGGGGGTGGAGCGGGCCTCAGTCTGGAGGGTTCGATGTGTGACCAGCGTGAGCAGCGGGAACACCCAGACATTCCTGCAAAGCCTGAGCTTTGACTCTACCTCTGACTCAGTGTGACTTAGGGCCCGTCATATCACCTCTTTGAGCCTCAGGAAATGGGGACAGCGACAGCACTGACTTCATCAAGGTATCTCGAGGATTCCGTGCGATAAACGCTGACAAAGGTCACGCAGGCAGCGGGGACCTGGCAGGCAGTGCACATAGCGCACAATACCCGGAGCCACCATGACCACTGTTAAGATTGATCAGTCTGGGTCAGTCTCCCAGCTCCACGACTGACTTGTTTAGGGAGGATGGGGGTGGGGGGTGGCCATCCTGAGAGAGTGCTTCCTGAATAGGTCAGTACCGGGAAGCTTCAGGAAAGGAGACAGAGCTCCCTCCTGGCGGCAAGGAGCTCGGACAGTCCAGGGTTCCTCGCTTTCTCAGCAGCTTCTATCTGTTCTACAATAAATATGTGTGCCTTTTGCAAAAAGAAACATGTATCATGCAATAATGGGAGAAAGCATTATGTTAGTGGTGCCTAACACTTCCTAGCTTCCTTGCTGTGTTTCGGGGAGTCACATGTGAGCAGCCCCTCCCAAGCCACCCCCTCTGCCTCCCCCAGGCCTGGCTTTTCACACGCAGCCCCCTCTGCCCAGCAACCTCCCAGCTACTCTTCAAGGGGAAATGCCAAACCATTCTTGGAAAATGAGGGCCCATTGTACTCAAACAATAGGACCCCCACAGACTGCTTCCTACCCAGGGATAAAAATATTTACAGGAAAAGAAAATGGTTCCCCTTACCACTACCACCCCCACCCCCACGCACAGTGGGCTTTACCCAAGTCACAAAGCTGCTGTTGAGTGGTCTATATTTAGACCAGGACCTGCTCTCAACCCACCTCTCAATGCCCAGATCTTCTAGAACAATTCCAGCTACAGCTGTCCTGACACCCTGCTAAGACCCTCAATGCCCCAGGCCTTTGCTTAGGGCGGGAGCCTGACTCGGGGCCAGGGGGAGGCTGTGCCTAAGCGCACAGCTGACCGCCCAGGCAGGCCCTCCCAGGCCCAGTCAGGCTCAGAACCCCAACCCCTAGTCCACCCCCAGATTCTGAGCAGCCAGTAATGGGTGGCTGGTTGCGGGTTTGGGTTTTATTTTTAAGACTTTCAAATGGCAGAGTTGTGTTTCCATGGGAAGGCCTGCGGGAAACAAAATGCAACCGACAGCCCAGGCAAAATATTTTGGACTCTGCAAAGCTCTCCAATGACGCGGTGGGAATCTTCAGTGGGTGGTAGATGGCCGGAGCACAGACCCTGGGTTCCAGCCACAGCTCTACTGCCCACACCAGGGGAGCCTGGACAAGTGACGCCACCTCTCCAAGCCTCAGCATCCGCAGCTGTGATGCGGACAGAATCCGAGTCCCTCAGACAGCGGAGTCGTGCCAGCTGGATGAACCGTGCCCGCAAAAAACACCTGCGCTGTTTTTATTATTATTTCTGTTTTTATTACGACTATTGCTATTTTTATTGTATTATTTTTTTATTATTGTTCCTAATAAAAACAATTAATATTATGGAGATGGTTATTATTATTTCCATTATTATATTATTACCATGATGGCCAGTTACCTGAGTGGCAAAATGGGACCAATAATCCCAGCTTTTCAGGGATTGTGGGTGATTTCATTTTATTTTTCTTACTTATGTGTTAATTCTGTTTTCCTACAATGAATACGCACCCATGTGAGTGTTAAAGGGATGTTTCATGCAGAGTAAAAGCTTAGTGCTGTCAGCTGGCCCTCGCTTCTCTCTGGGTTATTAGGCCCTGGCTCCCTGTGACATTTCTTTCCAAAAAGGGGGGGCAATTCCAGCTCTGCCCACTCAAGGCAGCTCAACCTGGGCTGGGTCCAAGGCCTCCTTTCCGATCACACAGGTGTGCACCTGCCAGACACCCAGGCCAGGCCGCATCTCCATGCACCTCTGCCCTCTGTTGTTCGGACACCTCCTAACAAGTGTGATGGGAGGTTGCCATCACACCAGGGGACCAGTATTTTGGGGGTCCAAAATCAAAGGGACATGTGATGCTCTGAGAGCATCTGACACACAGCCCTGACCTACCCTCCACCCCAAGTAAGCTGAGGGAAGAGGAAGAAAGATCCCTTGACTAGAAACCTGAAACCTAGCTCTAGTTCTGTCTCCACCAGCCCGGGCAAGCCATTTAAAGGCTCAGCTCCGGGCCTCTGCATGTGCCATCGCCTTGGTCTGATAGTCCTTCTCCCATAAGGGCCTCAGCTGAGATAGCCTTTCTTTCAGGAAGCGCTCGTGAACCACACAGATGAGGTGAGGCCCTCACTGTCAGAGCTCACCCTGTCATCTCTTTCATACTGCACACTTGATTGTGTAAACGGCTGTTCACTCTCTGTCTCCCGTCTGCTGGGACAGCAAGGGCAGCGTGGCCCCATCACCTGGCCTGACACAGTCAGTGTGTCCGACTATGGACCATCTGTCTCTCCCTCAGGGTACTCCCTTTTCTCATCAACAGCTCTCCCACCCCCCTGAGCTAATGCCTCCAGCTGAGAAGACACCAAACGGTAATAAATTCTAAAGGCCAGGTCAAGTGGCGCCAGCTCCTGCCCCTTTGGTCTCAAGGTAAATAGGCACATTTTTAGCTACTTGGTTTTGGGGGAGGGTGGGAGTGGAATGAAACAAAAATCCCAGTGTGGAGCCTTCTCAGCCTTTTCTGT
>NW_017731353.1:2000861-2008314 GCF_001890085.2 Hipposideros armiger
CCTCTCACTGAAGCCTTAGGCAGCAGGGACCCATTTGTCAGATGAGGAGACTGAGCCTTGGAGGTCGAATCAACTGAGAGGATTTGAACCCTGGTTCCCCTGAGTTCTTTCCCACTAGACCACGGGGTTCCAGCCTCCATCGCTCCTCTGTGGCACTGGCCCCAGCACCTTGAAGCCCGAGCACAGGCTGAGTAGGGCAGCCGGAGAAAGCCAACAGAACTGTGGGAAGGTGTGGCAAGGTTACCAAGGGCAACTGCGCAGCCCACTAGTCATGGAATTCAACCACTAATGACCTGAGCGCCAGGCACTGGGGTTGCCTGGCTGACCTGGTTCGCACCCCACTTCCAGAGGGATCAACTCAGCCAGGCAGGTTCCCCAGAGAGAAGCTGGTGGGCACTCTGCTCAGGGGCCACTGCCAAGAGTCAGTAGACTCTGGCTACTGCTCGGCCATTCCAGGGCCAGGCCACCTGCAGAGGAGATGGGTCTGGCGTCCTTTTTCCTCATCACCCCTCCCTCTGCCACCTGCCTGGCCATCCAGGGGGCAGAGGGCGAAGATCACTGAAAGAGAATGACCCCTACCCAGGGGCGTGCGGTACCCTCAAATAGGACTTTCCTGGGCTAACACGGGGCTCCCTCCCAGAGGAGCAAGGACTGGCCTCTCACCCCAAGCGTTCAGACCCAGTATGGGCAGCTTCCAGCCTGGCACTCAGAGCTCTACCTGTGTGTTTGTTTTTTTGGTTTTTTTTTTAAGTAACGTTAGTTTATTTTACCTGCAGCTCTTCCAACATAAGCTAAATATAAATGCTAATACTGAGAAATATTAGGAAGAATTACTGATAGATGTCAGAACATCATGCCTTCTAATCCATCCTCCATGAACTTCTTATAGAGTGCCATAAATTTGGCCACAAATGCTTCCAAGTGATAAACGGCTTTGCTACCCAGCTGTAGACGATGTTCATAGTAAGCTGCCGTCTGGGCCACTTCTCCTTTCAGTTGTCCATCACAATTATGTAATAGTTCTGAGAGAAGGCCCTTCCTTAATTTTTCAAGGAGGATTACATTGAGGAAAAACCTCATGGGTTTTCCCCGAACTTTAAGGGGGCCTTTGTGAAGCCGGCGACTGAAAAATAGCATTGGCCGTCTCCCTCAGATATACCTCCCAATCTGTTTCAGGGACTTCTTGATCTGCAGTGAAAGGATATTGTTGCACTCTGCAGACTTCACACATAAGTAAGGCTTTTCTGAGATTTCTGCAGGACTTCTCTGCAAATCTATGAGCCAGTTGTGAAGGAAGATTCAGACCTTCCTTCGTGCACACAGTAGATAACACATGGCAAATATCTTCAATGCTGGGAGCGGGCACATGAACTGCCAGGCACCTACTACGAATGGGTGGTATCACTTTAGATGTAGAATTGCAACACAAGGTCAATCTGCAGGTGGACATATACTTTTCCATGGTTCTGCGCAGGGCATGCTGAGCATCTTTGGTGAGTTTGTCAACCTCGGTCAATAAAACCACTTTAAAGTCTCTTTGAGAGTTTGTTTCAAGTTGCTGTGATTGTGCCACTGTTTTCAACATCTCCTGAATTACTACCCGGTCACTATTTCCAGCATCACTGGGATTAACTTCAAGGTGGTAATTGCTTGCAATAGTGCTAATTTCAATTTTCTTTTTGGACGGAGTCGTGATGGTCTGATGTTCAATTCTCAATTTTTCCACTCCAACACCATAAACTTCACGTAGAATACACATAATTCTTGTCTTTTTACCAGCACCTGATGGTCCATACACTAACGGATGAGGAAAGTCACCACACTGCACCAGGTTGCGCAGCTGGGCCGCCTGCTCTGTGTGATGATAGTCCAGCCGTCCCAAGGAGCAAGGCCGGTATTTGTCCACCCAGAGGCTCATCTCAGCTCCGGTTCTCGGGGTCCGACCCTACCTGTGCTTCTAACATTCCCTCGCTTCCTCTGGGGCCAATCATCCCAGGGGCCCCTTCCCAGGAGGCTTTGCTTGCCTGCTTCAGCCCATGCTGACCCCCAGCCAGAGCCAGGGAGCTTCCAGCTCCTCACTGGACAAATATTTACGGGGCAAACATAATCCTACTACCAACGGGACGATGACGAGGCCGCTGATGACGACAGTGTCCGCCAGTACTCTCCAAGCATCTTCCCTGCTCCAGGCACCCAGCTGACTCGAATCTTGAATGTTCACAGCCACTCTGTCCAGGAGGTGTGTTCATCCCATTTCATAGAGGAGACACTGAGGCTCCAAGAGGCGAGGTCATTTGCTCACAGGCATACAACCAATGAGAGGAGGAGCTGGGCTTGAACCTGGGCCTGTCAACATGACGCCAGCGCCCAGTTCTGCTGATGGAGGGGAAGAGCTGCGGGGGGAGTCACCCACAGTGATAAAGGGGGCTCGACAACACCACCAGGTCATCTGTCTATTCGGAAGCTGGGTGGGGCCCTTAGAGACCATCATGGCAACAATGGGAGGCCCAGAGAAGGAAGTCACCCACTCGAGATCACTTGGTGAGTGGGTGTCGGAGCCTGACCAGGACCCGCCCTATACCCCACTGGGCGCCTCTCACCTTTCGCCAGAGCAGCTGGGCCTGCGGTGTCCCGGTGCCCTCAATCTCGTGGCGCATGCTGTTGAAGAGGGCGACGCCATACTGGTCCTCATAAAAACGAAGGAACTCCGTCAGGATCTTCCCGGTTTTCTCTAGAACAGAAGGACATACAGGACCGTGAGGTTATCATGGTTACTTACATGCAACAACCCTGCCCCAGGGAGGGCCGTCCACAATGCCCCAAATTCCTGCTTATAAAAACTGCATAAGCTCAGTGCTTTCCTCAACATTGCATTTCTGGGCCGGGTTGTGCGTTTCCTGCACACACTTGGGTGAACTTCCAGACAGGAAAATGGGCAATGACCCTAGACAGAGAAATTACCAAAGACAAATTACGAGGAACCAACGGACAAGTGCAAAAACACTCAGCCTCACCAGTCATCGACCAAATGCAAAAGGAACCAAGATTCCATTTTCCCAGTCAGAGCAGCCAGGATGTGGAGGAACAGGCACCTTGTCCCAGGGCTGGGGGTGTTGGAAATGGGGCCGGCCTCTTTGGAGGGTGACTGGTGGCTGTGTGCGCAATTTTTAGGGTGGAAGGAAGAAGATGAGGGGATGGTTTATAAGTAATGTATCAACAAAGGGAAAGTATCCACACTCTGTCACCTTAAGAAAAGCAAGTTACAGAATCACTGCTGACTATCATCTTATTTAAAGTTATCCTTTTTCGTGCATATAAATTATTTCTGCCTGGAGACTTACGGGAAGAGGTCCCGAAGGCTGCACGCCGGACTGTTAAAGTGGGCCCTCTGCGTGTGGGAATGAGGAAAGCATAGCCCGTTTCATTTTCTGCTGTATTCACTTTTATAGCATTTGAATTATTTCACAAGCATGACTCCTTTCACCATAAAAAAAAATATTCTGAAATTGACTCATTTACCAAGTTAAACAGCCTTTTTGCTTTCACTGGCCATTTGCTTCTCTCCCACTAAAACAGTTTCTGAACAGAGAAGGTGAGTACTCTGGTCTCCAGAGCAGGCCTAGCACACATTAGACACTCATTACTTGCATTGTCTAGGCATCCCTATGTACAGATGGAGAGACTAAGGCCCAAAGAGGGTCGTGACCCATGACAAGAGAGCACTTGTCCTTGGGAGACGTCCTGATGCCGAATAGCTACAGTCTGAGCCCCTACCACGGGTTTGTGCTGGCCCACTGTACAGGTGCCTCTCTGGGCCTCAGTTTCCCCCTGCCCACTGAGAGGCCTGGATTCAATAATGAACAGACCCTGCTACCTCTGACAGCTTTGGATTCCAGGTTTCGAAGGCCTGGCTCTTTCTCAAAGGAGAAGGGCCATGATCCTGTGGCCCCCATGGCTGGCCTCTGGGTATGGAAGGTAACCCCGGCTAGGACAGCATTTCATTTAATCCTCTCAATAGCTCTGTGAGGTAGGGCTGGTGTCATCCCCATTTTACAGAGGAGGAAACTGAGACCCAGAGAAGTTAAGTCACTGGCACTAAGTCACACAGCTAGCGGGCGGTGTAGCTAGGCTGCAGGACTGGGGCCCAGCCAGGATGTGGCGGCCGGGGAGGAAGGCTAAACGCAGGTACCACATCCCACACCTGGGGTCTTGGGCAGGCCCACGCCCTCCACTCCCTCCGGAGGCAGCTCAACCCATGGACCACTATCCACAGGCGCGGCCTGGCCTGTGATCCCCTTTCCCGGAATGAGGTCATGTCTGTCCATATGCTGTTTGGGGGTGAGGAAGGGGAGAACAATTGAGGAAATTGCTTTGAGTGTCTATTTTTTAAAAATCATTAACAACCAGAACCTCTCAAAGACCATGGCATTGTTTTGAAAAATGATGAGGCAAGATTGGGTGGGTGGGTGGGGGCGGGGGGTCTGGGGTAATGAATTGGGGCCAAATAGAGAAAATAGGTTCCTAGATGACAATAATATTGGTAAATCATTTAATCATCATCATAATAGTTACCCTTGATTGTTAAGCCGAGCCAGTGGTGGGCAAGTTTTACAAGCATGATCCCAAAGAACCTTCATGAAAACCCTAGGGACTCAGTGCTATTGTTTCCCCATTTTAGGGATGAGGAGGCTCATGGTACCAGGACTGGAAAGTCCGCCTCTCATCCGCCAGCCCACGAAGCCTCAGCCAGGGTTTTGTCCCAACTCCGCCCCAAGCACCTGGACTCCCAACAGGCACTATCCCAGCGAGTAGGCTTGGGCCCTCCGATCTCAAGGGCCCTCCGCCATGGCTCTGGGAGGCCTGACCCAGCCCTGGTGCACCCAGCCTCAGACAGAGCATTATTTCCAGAAGGGCCAGAATCTGCCCTGACCCTCGAGGAGCCAGGTCCAGGAGGAAGCTACCATCCTGTGTTAGCACTCGAACGGGGGTCTGCCTGACCCACAGCGTGCTCTCAGCTGCCGGGTCAGCGAGGGCCGGACATCAAGTCCAGGAGGCAGGGGCTGGGTTTAGAAGTCCCCTGGGGCTAACTGGGGAGGACAGGAAGGACAAGGCCAGTCAGGTGAGGGCCCATGGAGGGACAGGTGTCCTCCAGGCCCACACTGGGTGGGGCTGTGGGTTGAAGAGAAAGCCAGTGGAGGCTGAGGAAGTGACAACCAGAACGAGGTGACCCAGACAGAGCCAGCGGGCAAAGATGAGGCTGACAAACCTGAAACATCCAGGCTGAGAGGGGCCAGGGCAGGGTGGGAGGTGAGGATGAAATTCATTCTAGGCTCATGTTATCCAAGTGAGACTGTGGGACCACGGTGTGGAGGGCACGACTGGGGCAGACAGCAGAGAGAGACAGGGGACAGGCAGACATTGGGGGGGTGCTCATTCAACGGAGTAGGAAGAGAGGAGGCAGCCCCATGAGCCCTGCAGCGACTCCGCCCCGATTACACCCAACTTCAACTATAGGCATGCCTTGCTATCCAAACTCAAGACCTGTACAGATCTCAGCCTGTTTTTAGAAAACCCTTTGCTACCTAAAATTCCAGAACCAAACAGATCAGAGAGCGCGGAGTCTCTCACTACCCAGCCTTGCTCTCCCAACTCGGAAGCCAAATGGATTGGGATAAAGAGGGATGCTAGTATCTGTCTAAGGGTTGACTGCAAAACCCAGGCGGGCGGGTCTGGTACCCTTCTGATCACCACAGGATCCCCGTAGCTCAACCCTTGTGGCCTGGAGCAGGCCAGTGCCGAGGACGGGGGCGTCCACGCGCCCAACGGTTACTGAGTACCTGGCTCCTCATCAGGCCCCATAGGACAGAGGACACACTGGGTGAGGGGTGGGGCAATGCATTCCCCGAGGGGTTAAGGACTAAGAGGGCAGAGCTGGCAGCGCCAGGGAGCTGGGTACCCTTGCCTCCTAGGTTTGGCAGCAAAGGGAGTGCTGGAAAGGGAAGACTATGGGGGAGCAGGGCCGCGGGTGGCTTCTTGGCAGAGGTAGCCCCAAGCACATTCTTGAGAGATGTCCTCAGACAGCTTGGGAGAAACTGCCACGTGCTTCGTACAAAGGAAGACCCACAGGAAGGCAGAGGATGAGGACTTGGGGAGTGGGGACCTCGGAAAGGCAGGAGGAGGAGAGGGTCCAGCCCCCTCCAGGGACAAAGCGCTTACAGAAGAGAAGTCCTGAACAGGGTGCCCCTCTGGCCAGATGCTGCGGGAGGAGGAAGCCCCAGGCCTGGGCGCGGGGGAAGGCTTCCATGACAGGGCCAGGCCTCAGTGCTTCTCCTGCCTGCTGAGCTCTGGGGCCCAGGCCCAGGCAGCCCCCTCCCTATAAAGGATACTCAGCACCCCACTTTCCTACTTCCTGCCTCCCTGCAGCAGCCATCCGCAGAGATTTTACAACTTGAATTCCCATTGCAGCGTCCCTGCCCGGGTGTTTGTGGGTGGTCCCCGAGACCTCAGGTGCCCCTCTCCACACCTGCCCACACTAGCTCTTTCCACTTCCTCCCACAGCTTCTGGAGACAACATATGCCATCGATTTGGGGTTTCCAAAGACAAAGGCTCATCACCCCGAAGGGGACCCTGAGCCAGAGAGAATGAGGGGCTCCTCAGGTCACACAGCCAGACTGAGGCATTCAGGGTTCAAGCCACAGCCTGCCGACCCCCTCCTGATCCTGGCTCTGACCACTGTCCATAGGGCTCCACAAGGCATTCCCCGCTACTCCCGGCCCAGAGGGCAGAAAGGAAGCAGGCTGTGGCCGCATCTCCAAAGGCCCAGGACCTGGAAGGCCCCAGCAAGCCGTAGCAATCTGGCTGCTGACTGGGGCAGAGCCCTCTCAGGGTGTGCCGGCCTCGTCTACCTTCCACATTTCCTCATCCATCCTCCCTCCCTCCTAGCATTGACTCAGCCCAGGGTATTCTTGGAGAAGGTATACGGGGGACTAAGGGAGCCTGTCCTCCAGCCCCAGGCTTCCAGCCTCCTGGTGAGGAGCACAGGGTAGGGGCCGGAATCCCAGTTCTGCCAGACCCCAGCCCTGCAGCTGCCTAGCTCTCTCAGAACCTCGAGTTCCTCATCTGTAAAAATAGGCACAACAGAATCTATTCACAGTGCTCTGCAGGACAAGGACAGGACAGCAAGTGCTCGGTTCAAGGCCTCCCTAAATGTTACTATTAATCAGAACAGTGCTTAGCTTATAACACATGGAAGAGACTAAAATTCTTATTAGCAGGTGTAACTTTTATAGTGTGAAAAATTCCAATAAAGATTTTTTTAAAAAAAGAACCAGGAGGGCTGGCCGAGGGGCGCGTTGGTTAAGAGCTGGCTTGGGAAGCCAGAGGGCCCCGGTTCGGATCCCACATATGAGGGCCAGTGACACTGCCCTCTACAGCTAAGATGCTGAACAACAG
>NW_017731353.1:2009499-2042745 GCF_001890085.2 Hipposideros armiger
ACACACACACACACACACACACACACACAGGGTTGGTTTTGGAGTCAAGCCTTTCAGTGAACTGGTTGAGTCAGGGATCTTGTATCTTAGATCTCTGGGCCTTAGGCTGGCTCTGCCCCCCAGATGCCTGGAACCCTGTCTCCAAAGCCTGCACCCTTTGGGACCATCATGGGTGACCCAGAGGGGCCTCCTCACTCTGCCCCCAGAACTCCCAGAGTTTACCCGGTGTGCTTGCCTCTGAGGACATATGTATGCTCAATAGCTCGTTTAATGCCAAAATATTGTTACGCCCACTTTACAGATAAGGAAACTGAGGCTCAGGGAGACCCGGTGACTTACTCGAAGACACACAGCCTAGAAGGGAAAGAGGTGTGCTTCAAACCTTGTTTCCCACCAAAGCCTCTTCCTCCCCCGGCCTCTCATGCTGCTACACAATACAGTTTCCAAAGCTCTGCCTTACACTTTACGGCCGGGGCTTTGCCTGGTCCCAAGAGGCAGGTAAAGCAGACTTTACTGTCCCCATTTTACAGATGAGAAAACAGGTTCAGAGGAGCAAAGTGACTTTTCCAAGGTCGCACAGCTGGCCACACAGTCAGAGCCAGAACTGAAGTCTGGGGTTTCCAGCCTGTATCGGGTCATAGCTGGCAGGGAACCTTCACACCTACTTGACCATCTTCTCTGGGCCTCAATTATTCTACTTGTAAAATGGGTGGGTTTTTAGATCAGCTGAGCTGTTAGCTCAGCTGATCTAAAATCTCAACGGCAATCTAATCAGTGTTATTCTGGCCCCAAGGACTGACCAGGATGCTGGCGTCAGCACCTCCTCCGAGCTGTCGATGAGTCAGTTCTGAGTTGGAGCTGACCACAGCCCCCCAAGCCGGACACACCAACCAGGGGAAGGGTAGGTGGAGGACAGGGCTCAGCACCACCCCCACCTGGGTACAGAGCACCATCTCCTCTGGGCACACGGACTCTGAGTTCAAGCCCCAGCTCTGCCACCTACCAGCTGTGTGGCTTCGGCCAAGGCACTTCCCCTCTCTGAGTCTATTTCCCCCTCTGCAAAACGGCACACCAGTATATGCCTGATTGGACTCTAAGAAGATCTATAAGCTAAGAAGCGTAACGCACTTTGCCCTGATACAGAGAAGGCACGTCACTAATGGGGGCTCCTATGAAGTGCCTCTTGTCCAGGGTTCCTCTAACCCAGGGAGAAGCCCTTGAAACAGAAGTAGAGGAACCACCATCCCACCCATCCCCAGGACCAGCATCAACGGCAGCCAAAGCAGCCGGAATAACGCTAATCTCTGATTTTCCAAACTGACAACGTTAAGGATCACGCTATTTCCTGCGCTCAGATAGCAGAGGCTGGGCAGGAACTGGGGGGTGGGGTACTGGGCCCATTGTGTACATAGGGAAACTGAGGCTCAGAGAGGAGATAGGATTGCTGAGCTGAGAACGGGAGGAAGCAGCACGGGAGTCCTTGGAGAATGGACCTAGATAGGTAATATCCTGGAGGGCCTGGAATGCCAAGCGAAGGAGTTTCTCATGGCTCCCCGAGGCCGGCCACACGCCACACCTGTGCTAAGCCTTTGACCTGTACCATCCCTCAAATCCTGAATTCAGACCCTGGGGCAGGTGGTGTCATATTGGAGGAATGTTTCAGACCAGGAGACGGGAGACCTAGACAACTGAGAGCCCCTCCCAAGTCCCTCACGGGGAAGAGGCAGGATGTGAGCCCAGGCTCTGACCCCCTCCGCGCTGACAGTGAGGCACCTGGATGAAGAGGGAGATGCTAGCTGAGATCGCATCAGCCTTGTGCCAACCCCGGGGGCTTCATGCTGGTCCCGGCCCTGGTTTGGCCCGAGCTGAGGGCATAGTGCCAGACCTGTTCCCACTCGTCCGGTCCCTCCAGTGGGCTCCAGGGACACACCTCACCTACCAGGCCCGGCCCAGTTTCAGGGCTGAGAGATTTGCCGACTGAAACCAAGCAGGCAGCACCCTATAGGGCGGGGCAGGCCCAGAACCTGCCAGCCTGGTTCCCAGAGCACTGGAGAGCAGGGCCAGGGTGGGGAGGGGGAGAGGCCGCCCGGGACACCAGCCCCACTCACCCCAGAGCTGAGGGAACCAAACCTCAGAGACAGAGTGGGGCTGGCATTCTATTTCCCTGCGTTGTCGAGTTGTCCAAAGTATCGCCATGGGAAAGCAGGAAAAGCTTGAAGTGAAGAGAGGTGTCAACACTCTCCTAGGCTCACATGGCATGTCCTGACAGAGCAGGGTCACCACACCTGGCCCCCAGTGCCTAGCCCAGGGCCCTATGATCACTATTAACACAATAACAATGGGGGGAGGGGGGTTGTTACCTTGTGAGGGTGAAAAGGATAACTATTGCATTGTTCTGTGCACCTGAAACTAACAATAAAATTAAAAACAAAACAAAACACAGTAACAACAGCTGTTTGATCACACCTCCTCTGTACCCAGTACGGTGATGCACGTTTCCATGCGTTAGTTCATTTGTTGTCCCCACTTTGTAGAGGAGGACATTGAGGCTCAGAGAGGGTAAGTGATTTCTCTAGGGACACACAGCTTGTAAATGACATGCACCCAGAACAGTCTGAGTCTAACAGGGAACCAAAGTTTGGGCAAATCCACCTCGCCCCCATCTTCCAGACTGGCAGCCTCTGGGAGCACGGGCCCTGTGGGTGGCCACGGTCATAAAAGGCTGACAGAAAGGCTGACATGGCTCCTGCTCAGGATCTGTAATCAGCGGGGAAGCCCAGAGGAGGGCGGGTAGTGAAAGGCTCCACTGGCCAGCCGGGAAAGGGGATGGGCAGCCCGCCTACGAGTCTGAACTAGCAGCTGGAACTCTCCAGAGCCAAATCCAGGATGTGGTAGGACACCTGCGTGCACCTCCTCAGGCCAGTCCTTGTCCAGGAGAAGAGCACCCAGGGAGGGCACGGGGCTGATTGAGGGTCACCCCACGAGTCTCCCCTGAAGAAGGGGTATGCTCAGCAGCAACAGTAGGTCCCGGGGACCCCACTTCTGGGCCCAAGAGGACTCCTGCTCCCCAGAGCAAGGACATCAGGGTGAAGTGGGCTTCCTAACTGGGAGCCAGTACAGCTCAGCCCAGACTATACCAATAGGCACTGCCCCAGCCGGGCCACTCTCATGTCATGCCATACACAGCTTCCAAATTTCTACCTCCCCTCCCCCCTGCTCAAAAGCCTTCTATGGCTCCCACTGCCTTTGGGCAACTCAGTGTGCCCCAGGCCCCGGCCATGGGGTCCTGCACAGGCTGCTTTCCTCTGCTGAGTTCATTCCTCAGCTCTCCAAGGCGCCCTCCCTTCCCCCCAGGAAGTCCCCAGGCTGGTGGATGCCCCCCACTGACTCCCACAGTCCCCCCGTTGATCTCGCAATGGGCAAAGGCCTGTTCCCTGTCTGACTTCCCCTGGCAGTACCCATCACATCTGGGACAAATCTCAGCACATAGTAGGAGTGGGAAGGACGCCGGGAGTGAGAGGCCAGAAGCAGTGTGATCTTGGGCCAGGGCCGCCCCCTGTGGAGAGACACCGCCCCCATTGAGCAACAAGGCTCCCCACACACACACACCCCAGAGATTCTTCACCGCAGAAAGAAAAGCTAATGCCCAACCCAGGGGCTGTGGCTGGATCTCAGGGACGAGAGAATGTGCACAATGCTGTCCCTTTTCCTTGGGAAGGTGGTTGCCACCCATGAAATTTCCCTCCCTGCCGACCTCAGGTGCCCTGAAGGGGCCCTCTGCCAAGTCACCTCTTCCCAGGGGCCAGCTATCAACAACTAAAAACCTCTCCCCATAAATACAGCAGACTGCAGCACACCAAGGCCCGATAACGACGGCCACCTGATCTCATGCCAGCTCTGGGCAAGGGACTGTACGTGGGAGATCACAGTGGCCCAGAGAGGGAGGTCCTGTCGTTACCCCAGTGGACAGAGGAGGAAACGAAAGCGTGGGGCAGTTCAGGGGCCTACCTGGTGCCACACAGCCGGAAAGGTACAGTGCTGGCTGGTGACACCCAGCGCTCACCACATGGGCTCGCACTCTGCAGGGGTATTTACCAAATGTTGACCATGAGCGCCGGCAACAGCCCCAGGAGGTCGGTACCCAATGAGACATAGAGGCTGTGAGGCCCCGTGACTTGCCCCAGGTCAACCAGCTGTCAAGTGGACGAGAGGGACTCCAAGCTGGGGCTTGAACCCAGACTCCAGGGTTGTGGAAAAGGCAGGGAATAGTCACGCATAGCACTTTGTAAAGGCTTTTGCTGGCCTTTGATGGCCCGGGGAGACTGTCCGGCTCACCCATCACCACACTCTCAGCACCCGACAGGGGACCTGGCACCCTGCGGCCTGCAAACACATTACGCGGAATCACATCCAGGATCCACTAGAATCTCAGTCCCACTTCCCCGCCTCCATCGCCCCACCCTGGCCATTCCCTACCTGTCTCAGGTACTTCCCATCTCCACGCAATCACTAACTAGGCTGTGCCCTCTGGCTGGAACGCCCTTCCCCCTCTTTCCCACAGTTCAGCATCTCAGCCACACTTCAAGGCCCTACCCAAACATCATCTCTTCCATCACAGTGTTTTGCAGTTGTCCATTTGCATATGATTATAATAATAACTGGGGCATGAGCTAATGCATGTAACACTTAGCCCAGTGCCAGGCACAGAGGCAGCTCCCTGTGTTCACAATCACTGTCAGCACTATTTCATTTAACCCTCACCAGATATCTTGTTAAACCCATTTTATAAAGGAGGAATCTGAGGCTCAGAAAAGCAAGCCCAACATCACATAGGTAAGAGCAACATCGGAACATGAAGCCACGCTGGCCTCTGTTCACTGCCCTATCCTAGTGCCTAGAGCTGTGCGGTTCGCAGAGAAAACGCACGCGTGCTTGGTGACTATCTGCTGAGACATTCCCCACTGGACGCACAGCTCCCCATCTAACAGGCCAGTGGACCTGAGGAGGGCCCTCTGAGATCAAGTCCAAGCTCTCCACTGGACAGATGGGGAGCGGAGGCTCGGGGGGTGGAGAAGGAGCAGCCAGCTCCTATAGCCTTGTCCTCATGCAAGCAGCTACAGAGAAAGAAGTCAGTGGGATTCTGGTGCTCAGAGAGGAAAACTGGCCCGGGCCTAAAATGCCCTCCCAGAGCCCCTACCCTCTCTGCCCGGCCATCTCTGTCTCCTCATCCGTCTCTTCCGTCTCCTCCCCAGGCTCAAACTCACCATCTCAAAATGCCTCCCCCACAAGTCCTGTCCCCTCAGCCTCGGCTACCACAGTCCCCACTTCTCCTTGGCACTCTTCGTAGCTACGATTACTGTCAGCGTGAAAGGCTCCCTTGACCCGGCTCCCCACAGTCGGAGACCTCGTTCCACCGTTTCCCCAGCACCCAGCTCATGCCTGGCCCAGGCAGAAACTGGACAAACACGTGCTGAGTGAACAACGCCCGGGTGGAAGCTCACCGAGTTTCGGAGGCCAAAATGGCCGCCCAGGAGGCTGCGTGGGCCTGGGAGGGAGGCTGAGGCGGGCAGAGGCTGGCTGGGCCTCCCCATCACGAAGGCAGCTTTGGGGCGAGGCGGAGGGCCAGGAGCAGCAGGCCGGGACGTCTCACAAAGCTGCCTTTAAAGCTCGCCTCAGTTAGCAAATATTTAACCGAGGCTCAGCACCCCAGTGCTGGTGAGAAGGGTGAGCTCTGAGGCCTGAGGAAGGAGCTCAAGTGCAGGCCCAGAGAAACACCAAAAAAGGGGCAGACTGAAGACCTGCCCGCGGGGCGCTGCCCTTTCCTTTACACCTCTGAGGCGGCCTCCGAGGGAGGAAGTCAATTCCCATCTTGACACAAACAGGGAAACAAAAGCCCTCTCATCCCCTCCTGCCCCTCCCACCCTGCCTGGCAGCAGCCCCGTGCCCACAGCCTACAGTTGGCAGCTTGTTCTGGAGCTCAGAACCCTGGCGTCCCTGCTCTCTGGAAGCACAGACCCAAGCTGGGCAGGGTGGAGTTGGGGTGCCAAGGCCCCCGTGCAGCGTCTCCCACTCAGGGCAGGACCAGCCCCCCCACGTCTCCCCTAGGCCCTCCCAGGAACCTGGTGCTGTGCCCGCCATGGAAGGAACCACTTCCGTTCCTGGGAGCGTGTCTCAAGGTGGGCTCCCGAGGCTGGTATCCGGTACTAAGCCCTGCCATGGCCAAGGTCACACCCCCGGCCAATGGAACCATGAAAGGCAGCTGGAGACCCCCAGAGCTGCAAGATGCCCCAGGAGGAGGACCAGCCACCTTGCGCTGTGCACCCCTGTCAACTTCCTCGTCCTCCTGCCCCTAAAGAGAGCCCTGGCTTGGAAGGACACATAGAGCAAATCCCAGCTCAGTGACGCAGTGAACCTCGGTGTTCTCTGTGCACTGGCGATAACTAGCTTCTCCCTCACATGGTTGCTGTCATCGGGATGGGCACAGAGGCGGCTGATCTGTGCTAATATCAGTTTTCTGTGATGTTTCATGCCAAGAAATGGGCACCAGCAAAGAGGAACCAGAACAGCCGCTACCTGGCCCCTCAGCGGGCCACTCAGGGGATGCGAAGGTGACATGCTTGGGGGTCCAATCTTTCTGGGCCTCTAGTGGTTCATTAATCAGAAAGGGGAAGTGGGGAGAAAAACACCAATGAAGATTCTGAAAGCAAACACCCAACAAACCTTACGCCACCACACCTCGGCCGACCAGAGCCCCTCTGCTCCGTGGCAACGCAGGTGGCGGGCTCCTTGTCTCTGAGCCTCCGCTTCCCATGGGTAGCCTGGCAGGATGAACAAATCTAAGGGAGGGGCTCGACGGGGAGTGCTTCGAACTCCATGAGGGCAGGACTGAGTGTGTCTTGCTCTCCTGGAATCTTGTACTGACTGATACCTCTCTTTTTTTCTTATCGTGTTGACTAAGACATCCAGGCGAATGCTAATGAAAATACCTTTACGGTTTCAACACTAAGTCTGCTCAGTCTTGCTCAGTATCTGGTGAATGACGCTGTACAGGGCTGAGTACCAGGTAAGGGGTGCTGCTAAGAGAAAGGAGGGAGGACTTAGCTCTTCTCCCCAAATGAAAGAGCTGGATAATTCCCTGGGAAAATAGATGCTGGAAAAACCCAGCCATAGCCATGCCCCAATCAAACTGGAGCCTGTTCTCAAGTGACCCACCAAAGACAAAACACATCTCCAGAGAGGGCTTCTACCTCAGATGCCCAATGTGGGACAGGTGACCCTAGCAGGTAGAGAGCTCCCCATCACTGGAGGTGTGCAAGCAGAGACTGGATGAATGGGTGCCCGATTGGCAAGGAGGCTGCGGAGAAGATTCAGTCCCAGGAGGGAGGCTGACAGTAAAAACAAAAACTGTAGGGCCAGCAGACCTGGCTCTGCTAGTGACCATGACTTCCCAAGCCTCTCTTCATCTCTAACATGGGGAGAAAAATAGCACACACCTCAAAGAGCTGTTGTGAGGGCCAAATAAGACAATGTGTGAGAAGTGTTTGGCACTCTGCCTGACTATGGTAAAAGCCCAATCAAGGCCAGCTGCTGTTCTAATAAGAACCAATCACTAATAAATGCCAGGTACCGTGGCCCAACCCTAACAGAGAACGCTAGACACAGACGCAAATTCCCACATTTCATTAGCCGAGTGCACACACACTGCTGCTGGCAGTGCTGGCTCCCTGGGTCCTAAAGGCCCGTGAGGAGGGGCGGGCGGAGGGCCCCTGCCTCTCAAAACCAGGGAGGGGGAAGTTGAGGGGGAGTGGAAGAAAGAAAGATGAGCCAATATGAAAATTCATTCATGTGCTGGCTGCTGGGCCACAGGAAACCCAATCCGGAGCTGGACTGCCAGGGACCCTCAGCATGGTGAGGTTTTATGCAGATAGAGGACGGGAAGTTTATTCAAATAACAAGAGCCCTGTGGCTGGCTGCCCCTCTGCTCCACCCTGGAGTCACCAGCTGCAGGTCTCCTCAGGCTCCAGAGCGGGCCAGAAGGGGGAGGTACCAGAACCCATCCTCTTGGAGGCCCTACCAGTCTCACATTTCTTGTTCCAGGTGCCTGCATGACCCCCATCTGTGCTCCATGGGAAACTGTTCTCAGCTAACAGGCCCAAGTCCTGTGTCTGCTTCCCGGGAAGGGGGTCCCTTGAGGGTGAGTGGGAACAGGCTCACTGTCTCCCCTGGCAGCAATGCACAGACTCCAGGCGGTGATGCACGGTTAACAATGCAGGGCCCTAAGTCCGGGCACTGACTGCCACTGGGTGACCAAGTCCCTCACCCTTCCTGGCTCTCCATCTCATCTGTCCAATGAAGGGTCTGGACTCCATTGCACTGGACCCTCAAGGCCCTGATGCCCTCCGACTGTGACATAAGATGGCGTTCCCTCCCCAATACAGGTCAGGTCCTGAGGAGCCACCGGTCAGGCTTGATCACATTGCTCCAAATTCCAGCTGTCAACCCAGGGTACTAAAAGCACTGTCCCTGACAGTCACTCCCCCTATTCAATGGGTCAGAGACCCCTGTTAATCATCAGCACAACTTTGCCTCAGTAATTAACTGTTTAGTGTCCATTTCCCCCACGAGGGCAGGGACTCTGTCTCATTCATGACATATCCCCAGCATAGAGCATAGTACCTACCACCTAAATATTTGTCCCTGACTGTGAGATTACATCGAAGCCCCTCAGTTAGGTCTCCCAGGCACCTTAAGACACAGGAAGAGGACGGGGTTTTCGGAAAGGCCAGTTCAAGCCTTGGGACAGAACCTTCCCCTGTCCCAGGGGCAGTGTTAGCCAGGGGCCCTCCAATCCCAGTAGGGTGCTTCCTGTACAGGTGGTGCCCGGTTTGGAGCCAGCCAGGCTAGCCCAGGGTCACACATCAACAGCAGAAAAGGTCACCACCCTGTCACACAAACCAAGCTGTCACCTAAGCTCCAATCCTCAGTTTCTTCTTCCGGCAGATTCTGTCAACCGATACAGCACCTGCAAAAGGCCTGGAAACTGGAGCTGAGCAGGCCCTGCACTTGAGCCTCCTCTGCCCCCTCCAGCTGACACAGGTGGTGGGGTGGGGGACCACGCTGAGAGGCAGGAGGCCTGGGTCTGCCAGATTCTCACCTGGGGCAGGCACATCACCCAGCTTCTGTGCCCCCATTAGAAGGAAATCCCAACCCCACAGAGGGACAGATGTATCAGAACTTTGAAAAGACAACCAACAAAGTGTTGTGTGCATGGGGGAGCTGCTGCCAAGGCCAGCAAAACCAGGGCAAAACCACCCATTTCTGGGAAATTCTGGTTCCCCAAATACCTGTGCTGTCTCGGCGTTGGGCCTTTGCAGGGCTGCCCCTCTGCCCATGACGCTGTTCTCCTTCATCCTTTTAGATCTCACCTAGACACGCCCCCCCCCAACAGGTCTCCCCTGACCTCCAAGTCTCGGTTATTGCCGCCCCCTGGGCTCCCAAACATGACCTTACGCCCCACCTGGGCTGGGCTTCCATGCTGGGTATGTCCTTCCAAAAAGGGGCCCTTGGGGGACCAAGGACCATGCTGCCTCCCCATCCAGCACCCACAGCCCCACATACGACCTGGCACTGAGCAGGCTCTCAAACAACCATGGAATCGATGCATTAATGCCACGGGATGATCGTGGCTGTCCACCAGAGTACTGTTTACAACAATGAAAAACAGAAACAACCCAAGTGCCCAGTGAGAGGGGTTTGGCTGAGAAAGTTGAAATACAGACGATTGAGACAAAATGAAATATTCCAAAGCCATTCAGCACGCTGCAGGGGGATGACACGTATGCAGATGCCCACAACCCGCGGCTGGTTATGCATCAGGAAAATGCCTGAAAGTCATTCTTTCTGGGTGGTAGGATTGGCGATTTTCATTTTCTTCCTATTATCTTTATTTTCTAATTTTCCTTGATCATTCGATATTGCTTATGTAACAACAACAACAAAGTGGGGAGCTCTGAGGAAGCTCAAAGTCGAAAGTTCCAGCCTCTAGGGGCTGAGGACCTGCTCTTTGGTGGATGCTGGCAGGTGGGAGCCACTGCAGGTCTAAGGGGGAGGTCAGAGCTCACTGCCAAGAGACCCGGCCTATTGCACCATCCTGTCACTAGAGTCCAGGCTGCCCGGGCTCCTCCAAGAGGGAAGCTCTGACCTTGGCGGGGACACTGGACCCCCAAGGGCAGAAACTTTCTCCTGAGTGTTCACTCTGTGCCAGGCGCCAGGCAGGTGGCATCCCTCAAAAAGCTTACAACACTCTCAGAGGTAGGTGGGGAAACAGGCGCCGAGAGCTGAGCTCACAGTAAAGACAGGCAGAAGGGAAGCCCTGAGCACTGCAGAAAGCCGTCTTCGAGCCCTGCCCTCTGCCTCACACACCTTCAGCAGCCACACACACATCCCCGAGGCGTCTGGGGCCACACTGAGCAGAGAGCTGGACACCTAAAGCCAGGGGCATTGGGAGGCGTAGACTCTCCCAGTTGAACGAGAACCCACCCACACCCACCTTCACTGCCTGGCATAGAGAAAGACTCTATATACATTTGTTGTTATTCTCACCATAGCACCAGAGGTAAAATCCTCTTTCTGAAGTCCAGCCAATAAGTGTTGATGAGAAAGGGCTCCCCACTTCCTGGTTCCTTTGCCTGGCACTCAAGGCTGCACCAGGCAGGGCTCCTGCCCCTCTCTCTAGCCACAGTGCCCCTGGCACCCCTCCACAGACAGGCAACTGTCTGCACTAAGCCACTCCCTCCACCTCCCTGTACCCCAACTCTGGTGGCCAAAATCCATCCTGTCCTTTAAGACTCAACTCAAAAACACACCCCTGCCCCCTCCAGAATCTTCCCTGCTTTCTCCCTTCTCTCCCAGACATGCCCTGTGCTTTGCGACCCCCTCAGGGCTCCAGTCAGGCCAGGGTGGCTCAGATTATGGAGTCAGAAGAATAAAAAATTTTCCCAAATTATGGTCAATAGGACTATTTTTTTTTTTTTTAGCTGAGCCATCCTGCTACCTGTTGGCAGCTCAGCGGCTGCTCAGCTCGGACTGGACTCGAACCGCTGTTGCTCAGAGCTCAAACTCTTGAGCGAGCTCTTAACCAACTGAGCCACTCGGCCGGCCCTTAATAGGACTATTTTTTAAATTTAATATATTTACCATGAAAAAGAAACTAAGAGCGAATAAAATTACCTTACCACCCCTAAAAAAATCTCTATTAACATTTTGATGAATTTCCTTCCGTATTTTTTTCTATACCTGTACAGATATATATACTTGCAGACATACAGAACTATATCTTCATCTTACTGGCTACATATTATGCCATTGAACATGACCCACTGGTTGACATTGCTCCACCCACCCCACCCTTCTTTTTTTCCCTGTTTTAACATTACCTTTAATGCTGTAAGGTAATGTAACCATTTGGCCACATTCAGGTAAATTCCCGGTGAGGAATGGTGAGGACGGTTCACCAGGGGCTTTGAGCCGCCTTTCTGCTGTTGTCCCCGCTGGTGGTGGGGCTTGGGAGGACCACCCTCCTTGGACATCCATGTCCTGCCCAGCCTTTGGGAAGACCCAATGCCTTAGTCCCTGCGCCTCTGTACCCCATATTTTTGCCTCAGGATATATAAAGAAAGGATTCCGGGGACTATAAACCCAGTCTGGCACTGCAGGTATGCAGTCCGAAGGCTGTGTTCATTGTCCTAAACCCAGGAGTGACGTCCCAGGCCCTGTGTGGGGCCAGTAGGACCCTGGCCTGTCAGAGCTCCCCTCTCAGAAGGGTATTTTACCTGACAAGGAATTGAGGCACCAAGAGGAAAAGGACTTGGGCCCGCTCTCCCACCCATTCAGGGGACCCTGGGCAAGCCCCTTGGCCACCAGGAGCCTGTTTCCTCATCTGTGATAGGAAGGCAGTGACAGGTACTGCTGTGACAATCCCAGGGACTGTGTTCCGCATGGGCCTGGCGCAGGGCCCACACATGGGAACTCTCTAGGAGGGTGGTCATTTCGTCACAACAATTTGCCCTCTGATAATTATTTAATTAATAACGGACTGATAACTACTATTCGATGCGTCTCTCCTTGAACTCTATATAGGCAAGGCCTGGGCGAGCCTGGTTTGAGCACCAAACACATAGCGGGGCCCTTAGTCAAGTGTGCCCCTGTGCCTGACACACAGTGAGTCTGCGGGGGCACCAGGAGCCAGGTATCCGGTCCCCTGCCTGTCACACCAGGGGTTCGGTCCTGGCAGCCCAGCACCCGGAGCTGCAGAGGCATGGGGACCCAAGGGGAGGGTCCGATCCAGAGCGAATCCCTAGGTCCCTGACTGGCCACCTCCTCAGGGCTCAAGGACACGAACAAAGCGCTTCAAGCCAATGAGTCAGACTGGAAGGAATATGGCCAGGAGGAAGGAAGGCACATGTGGCTGCAGGAGCTCCGGGCCTGCGGTGTCGGGCATGGTGGGGCCCAAACCGCTCCTTCCAGAAGGAAGAGGGAAGTCAGAACCAGCCAAGGCTCTGCAGTCGCCTGCTTCGGCCTCACCCCCTCCACCCCTCCAGTGCACACTGTGCCCCCCACCAGACCCTTCATCCAGATAGCTTTGGGGTGCCTATATGCTACGGTAATCTAAACCTTGCAGTGACATTTATTCATTCATTCACTGCTAAGGAATTAAAACCATTTAAACCAGTGTTAATGATAGCTATTGATTACTGAGCATTTCCTGTGCCCAGCACTGTTAAGTATGCATAAATGTAATGTATTAATACGTATAATGTAATTTAAACTTTACAACCTAGTGAAGTATTATTATCATTCCCATCTTACAGCTGATGAAACAAAGGAGTAAAGAGCCAGAGGTAACTGTCCTAGGGGCACCTGGCTTGTAGCTGCTGGAGCAAACTCTGACCCACAAGGCCACACTGTCCACCTCAGGGAAGCCCATGATGACCAAGCCCCCATGGTGTTCCTATCAGAGGAGAATTACAACCACAACCATGCCAGGAGCACAGAAGAGGGGCCCCAACCCAGCCTGCCCGGGGTGGAACCCACAAAAGAGTACTCCTTTCTGGCAGGGGCTGGTCCACGGGTCCTGCAGGGCCTTTCGGGGTCTGGAACTTGACCCAGAGGGCTTCCCAGGGGCTCTCATCAACCCCCTCGTTGAACCATGGGGAAACTGAGGCCTAGAATGCAAGCTAGGCAGAGCTCCCATCCACAGAGCCAGACTCCCAGAAGCCACACAGGGGAAGCAGGAAGAGGGGGGGGAGGGCAGGGCAGGGGCTCTGCCCCTCATCACACAGGAAATCTGCTGGGCCACCCTGGGGGCTCCCAGCCAGATAAGGGGCCCAGCCCCCAACCTGTGGGGCAGGCCCCAGGAGCAGCTCCTCTCAGATTCTGCCACAATCGGGACAGGAAAACAGGAAGGCTGAGCTGGGCGGCCTGCTCCAGCCTTACTTGGATTGGAGGCCTGGTCTCCTAGGAGCAGGCCGCCTCTCAGGTCACGGAGAAAGTAACCCCTCTGCTGGGAGAGAGGGGCCACGCCTCTGGCCTCAAAGAACTGAAGAGACTCTGCAGTCAGGCTGGCCTCAGGTCAGGGTGAGAGAAAGGGCTCCTGTGTTCAACCACTTGGCTCACATCGTCCCACGCTCCTTGAGAGATGGGATCATCCCCATTTTGGAGACCATGCCCATTCTAGAGACGGAGGACTGAGGCCCAGAGGGGAGACGCCCCTTGGCCAGAGTCACAGTGAGCTGTGACTGTGCTGAGCTGAGCCTGGAGGGCTGAGCAGTGGTACCCCCAGGGGGTCAAGGTTCTACCTCTTTCCCTCCCCTCCCCTTTTCCTGGAAGCATTAAATATGGGAGTGGGGGTGGGAGGGGACTGTAGCTTTGGCTTTTTTTAACCTTCCACAACACCTCACTGTCTGTGTGTGGACAGGCCGGGGCTGTCTCCTCAGACACAGGCCTATCTGTGAGGCCAGCACAGGGCTGCTTCTCTCTCCCTCTCACGGAGGCTTTGTTTGTTTACTCAGTTCTCAAAATTATAACCTTCGCAGCCCCACCCGGGGCCACTCACTCCCCTGACCAGCCTTTGCTGTCTGAGGCGGTCCATGGCGGAAGAGGGAACACAAGAATGGAAAGGGCTTCGTGCTGGGGTTGGGGCACTGGGTTTCGGCGCCTGGTCTACAGCCTCTGAGGCCCTGGGTATGTTCTCTCTTCCTTCTGGGCCTCGGTTTACTCAGTAATGAAATGGAGGGGGGGGGTCTGTTAGATGACTGCAAAGGGTCCTGACTGGCTAGGCAGAAGAAGGGTCTGGGCCAGAAAACAGAAAAGCAGCCACTGCCCATCCCTCAAGCTCCAAACTCAGCAAGGAGGAGGTGTGGCCGGAGCAGGCTGGAGCAAACCTTCCACCCTCCATGCTGGCTGGCTGCGGGCTCCCCAAAGCTTAAGCTCTGTCCTCTTTTCTCCCACCCCCTTCCCCAAACATTCCAAAAACAAACAAACAAAAAAGAGAAAGCAAAACGTGAAACAGAGGTGCAATTGTCAGCTCACGCCCCCTCTGGGTGTCCCATCACCCCTTAAGTCCCTGGCAGGCCAGGACAAATGTCACAGTTCTTCCCAGAACTGAGCTAAAACAGAATCGCCACTTACTGAGTGCCTTCCATGTGCCCGGAACAACTGCCTCCCAGAATCTTCACACACACCAGAGGCAGGCATCACCTTTCCCATTTTACTGACAGCTGAGGCTCCCAGGACAGCACCTTGCCCAAGGCCATGGGGGGGGCCTCACTGGCACCACCTCCCAGTCAAGGCTAGCCTCACTGCCTCTTGAGTTGGGCTGACCAAGTGTTTGAAGCCAACATGCACTTGGTAGAACATAAAGATCCACTGTCTTTGTAACACAAACCGCATTGCATCCAGCTGGACGGAGCTTCTTGGCTGGTCTAAGTCCCATGAGCTTGTGTCACTGCTTCATCCCCACCACCCTGCTCAGCCCCTCAGGCCCCACACAAGACAGCTCTTCCTTCCACAGCAAGACGGCACCGTGCAATAAATGTTTGCTGGGCACCTGCGCTGGGCCTTCAATGCAGCCCAAGGTCCACAGGCTCCCAAGAGGTCGGAGCTAGCAGGGCACTAGAGACTGTCCTGGTGCCCACTGCACAGAAAGGCAAAGTGAGGCCAGGGAGGCAGAAGGGCTTAGCAAAGGTCTCCTGGAGCCAGCCCTGGGACGCTCATCTTTAACCAGCACCCATAAGTGGCTACTGGAAGGTGAGGTGGATTAGAGGTGAGCAGAGCACAGGAGGATAAATAGTTTCCCGCCCAAGGGACTCCTCTTCTAGAAGATTCTATCTTAACAAACTCAGCTGGACACAAACAGCTCTGTTCTGCATGGGGTTTGGGGAGGACGGGCAGCAGCTTTCGTTGGCTTGGCCACAGGATGTGTGCATGAAAAGTAGGGTTCACACTTTGCAAACTACAATTCATTTTCTCCTCCGCCCCTCACGAATGCCCAGTTACTGACTGGAGCCACGCCGCTGCACATGGACCCTGTACCTGGGGCCCTGACCCACGCCTGCACGTTTGTCCTCCCTGAGAGGAGGGTCTTTCATGGCCCTATCGTGGCCAGGGTCCTGTCATGGACTATACACAACAGTAACAGCTAATGATGATAGGAGCCAGTGCTTTCTTAAACGCAAAGAGCTCTACCCACATCATCTCATCGATCCCTCACAACCTAGCAGGTCTGGGCTCGTTATGCCCATTTCACAGGTGAGGAACCTAAGACGCAGACAAGGGAAGGCACCTGTCACATAACAGGGCAGTTGAGACAGGATCTCAAAACCAGGCCTTCAGGATCCAGGCCCAGCCCTCTTGTCACTCTGCCCCTGGGAAGCGAAGGAGGTTCTCACACTCAGAGGCGCTTAGGAAGGGAGTGAGTCTCCTGTCATCGAAGGGATGGGAGCAGAGGCTGCAGGGCCACTGGCTGCCTTGGTAAAACAACCTATGGGGTCCATCGAGGCCCAAGAAGAACAGACATCAGATCTCCCCAACCTCACGCACCACCACCATGGAGGCCTAGTTACTCCATCGCCCCCATACACGCTGCCCCCAGACTGTGCCCGCCCCCGTTAACACTGGCCTAGGCTGCCCTCTCACCACTGGGCCCTCCTCCTGTCATCCGCCCTCACGCCCAGCTGACTTTCCTGTGCCATTTTCTGCCTGAGAATGCCTCTGAGGCTTCCCCATGACCTTCAAGACAAAGTCCCCTGCTCCCCAAGGGCAGACCTGTGGCTCCCTCCACTTCGCCCCATCCCTCCCTCGCCCACTAGGCCAGTCCCCCTCTCACTAGGCCAGGTCTGCCCCTCCGAGAAGGACAGGGGCCATGTAGGAATTTGGGTATCAGTGTGCCCCTGGTGCCTGGCACACAGTAGGTGCTCAATAGCTATTTATTGAATGAATAAAAGAACGACCAAGTGTGTCTGGGGCCAGAGCTCATCCACACCCCTGTGAAGTCTCACAGGCATGCAGGACCCTCCACCTCAACGTCTAACATCCAAAGCACCCATCCCTGCCTTTGGGAGGCACCTCAAGACCCCAAGAAAAGGGTTTTCAGAGGCAGAGAATTTCCATGAGTAGATAGATACTGGTCTTGGGGTCACAGATGTGGAGAAAAGGCATAGAGAGACACAGCCATTGGTCCAGAGTCACACAGCAAATGGTCAACAGGACCAGGCTCGGGACCCACAAGTCTATTTCTAGACACGTGGCCAGGTGGGGGCGTGTTGGCGCGGGTGGGAGGGGGTTCCCATCTGTCTTTCGCCCACTTATTCTCTGTGCCCTGCCCAATCCTGGGCACAGTATGGACGATGCTGTTGAATGACTAACTGCTGTGTAACCACGGCCCCTGTCTCACCACCCTCCAGGTACCTGCTGACCACTGCAGATATCCAGGGCCACAGGCTGGTGCTCCTCAACCTGAGGCAGGGCAGCTTTCCAGGGCACGTGGCTGGAGGCCCCAGGACAGACCCGGCACAGCTCCCTCAGTGAAGTGCCCATCATAAGCCCCCACCGAATGCGTTCTCAGCACTCGCCAGCCCTGTGCTGCACAGTGCAGGGCCTGTCACTTTGATCCTCACTACTGTCATCCTCTTTTACAGAGGAAGCTGAGGCTCAGAGGTGACTGACTTGCCCCAAAACACCAGTCCATCTAGTGGCAGAGCTGGGACTTGAACCCAAGCCGTCTGACTGCAGAGCCTTGCCCCGGACCTCTCAGCTCCCTGATTCTTCTAGCTTTACCATCCACTATGTCACCAGGCAGTGGGCCACAGGTAGTGCACCTCCAAACCTGGACGGTTCCCAGGGGGTGGAACCAGGTGCCATGGGGAGGCGGGTGCTTCCTGTTCTTCCAGTTCTAAAAATCTCTGAGATCAGAAGATTGCAGCCTTCCTGACTCAGGGCCTAAGATTCCACCAGGAGGGGGCATGGCTCTGCCCCACCTTGGAGGGTTTAAACCTAGGCATCTGCCTTCATTATTCCTTAAAACTGCCCAGCACAGGCGACAGAAAACCCTTCTTCCCCCAGGCAGGGAAGTGGAGGGGGGTGGAGCGGGGGAAGGGAAAAGCAGCTCAGGAATTTGTGCAACCCGCAGGATGCTGCTGCTGGAGACCCAGGGCAAAGTGAGTCATAAGCTGTGCCTGCGGAGGAGGAGGGGGCGACATGAAGGAGAACAGGGCTGGCCAACGAGGGACCTGAGTCTCAGGCTGAGTAATGATGGGAGGGATAGATTTGTGTAACTGTATTAGAACCTCTGACACATTCCACTGTTCCCACTCGGCTCCTCCCCCTCCCCAAGTTCCCTCTCCCCTACTGCCTGCCTCTTACAGACTTTTCCATGTTGTCCCCTACCCAATCTGGGCACCGGGAAACGTCCAGTCACAGCGGAGCATGGTTTTAACAGCTAAGGCCTCAGACTCCCAGGTCTAGGCCTAGGCCGGCTGCCGACCAGCTCTGCCCCCACCTGTTAAACGCTGGGCAGGGGCACAGAGGGTGAGAATTCAACAAGGTATACAGGCCAAGGAAGGCCTAGCACGTAGTAAGGGCTCAGTTAAATGGTGACTGATCTTACAGGTATCATTCAGAGCCTGATACAGCCCCTCCCTACTCCATCAACCACCATCCTCAGGCAGGAGACACATCAGTGGAGTCCTTGCAGCAAGAGTCAGTGGTCACACACACCCAGAGGTCCATGTCATCAGTCCATGTCCCCAGCTCACAGGCAGCCCCTTCGAGCCTACTCCCCTGTGGATGCTCAGAGGTAACGGGGGCTCCCAGGAATGCTGAGAGGAGGAAGCAGGCCAGCGCAGGCAGACTAGGGCCAGAGGATGAGTCTGTCCTCAACAGGGGAGTTGACCGGAATTCGAAAGGAAGCAAACACAGTGACTCAGTTTGACCTTGAAAGCCAACTGTCTGGTCACAGTGGAGCATGGCAATGGCCAACATCAGGGGAAAGGCTAAGGAAATGGCCTTTCTCCGTAGGGATGCCTCAGGTGGCACAAGAGGCAATCCTTGGGACTGCTTCAAGGGAGGTTCTAATGACCTTGAAATCGTTTAGTGGAGGAGGCAAGACACAAATTGAGCCATGGCCTCAGCAATGTAATAATAAAGGAAATGTATAACAAAAGGAAAGCCCACTAAAGAAGAAAGCGGTTCTCTCAGAGTGGTTAGTGATGCCTCCTCTTGTCTCTAAACTTCATTCCTCCGAGGCAGGGAGGGAGGTCCCTGGCCCAATTTGGGTTTAGAAAGGTCTCTGGCAGTGCATATGGGAAGAATGGAGGGGTGGAGCGGGAAGGAGGGAGGGGTGAGGCAGGAGGCAGCTCCTAGCAGGCAAGGCCAGAGGTCTCAGCACTGAGAAAGGAACAGAGTACAGGCTGAATGGAGGGGGAGGGCAGGGTCAGCCCCAACAAAAGCACGTTATGTAAGAGACACAAGAGCACAGCAGAATCCCCAGACACTTCACCCCAGGGGCTGACCCAGGCCTTGACTAAGGGCAGTAACCCAGGCTGAGCCGGGCACTGCTTCCGGCCAGCCTGGTCTCTCTGCAAAGCTCAGACAGCAACTAGGAAGCTACGCCACCTGGGTGGCTGCTGGCCAGAAGCAGACACCTCCATCCCTTCACTCCTGGGACCTACCTCCATTTCCCACATGTGGAGTGGTAGGTTTTTTAAATCAATTTGGAAAAAGGCATTCTTTGTTTTGCTCAATAAACAAACAAGATACTCGTCCTGAGTTCATACCGACAGGAAGGAGTGTCAACCGTTTACAGCCTTTTCGGAGGCTATGTGTCAATACATCCAAACGGGACCCAGGAGTTCCATTTTGAGGCCTCGGTGACACTGGAACCAGGTGTGGGATATGTGCAAAGAGGTTCGGGCAGCGCGGTGATTGCTGGCCAAACACTGGAAATATCCCAAATGCCCATTAACAAGGGACTGGATAAATAAACCACACCAAGCACAGAAAGAAACCCACGGAGAGAAGAACGAGGCAGGCTCGTAGGTTCTGGCATGGAGAGAGGTTCAAAATATACTGAGTGAAAAAAAGGCAAACCACAGAAACATATCATTGGCCCTCTTTTTATAAACAGCGCTAACTGCGTGTGTACACAGAGCTGTACGTTTGGAAACAGTGACACGCCAAACTTGAGTGATTTCTTCTGGGAGTGGGATTGAAGGGAGGGAAGATGGAGGGAGCTTTCGGGGTTTTTTTACGTTACACTCCCACGTTGTGCGCGCAATGGCCCAGCAATCAGACAATGTTCATTTGCGGTGTTTGCATCGAGTCGGGAAGGACTGGGGCAAACAAGCGTGACTACAGATAGGTAGAAGGTTTCTTTCAGGAGTGATAAAAATGCATTAAAATAGATGGTGGTGGTGGCTGCACAACCTTGTGGATATATAAAACAATACTGACTTTCACACTTTAAATGCATGAATTGTCTAGCAGGTGAATTCTGTTTCAATAAAGCTGCTATTTCTGAAAAGTATCAGCAAGGGGAAAGGCAGAGGGAGGAACACAGGTACAGGCAGACTCCCTCACCAGCCCTCTCAGGTAATCAACTTGAGGACGGTATGCCTGTATGTGGGAAGCGGGAGGGAGGGAGGTCCTTGGTCCCCACAATTTCATCCTGGTCAATAGAACTTCTGAAGCAATGGCTGAGTCCTTCAAGGCTGTTCTAGAGGCAGAACCCCCCACCCCCACCCCACCCCCGGGCAATGCCAGGTTTCCTGCCAAAGGCGCAGCACCCAGTCCCTACTTGCACATCTTGAGTAACAGTGAGCTCACTCCTTCACCTGCTCCATCTTGGCTTACGTGTCTGAGACAACATGCAAAGAACACCTCATATAGCGCTGACATAGGCCACCCAGGCATTTTCACTCTCCTATCCTAGTCCCGTCCTCTGGGCCAGGTGAGAGGTGTGGGTTGGCCTAACCCTGACCTCTCCACATCCTAGTTCCTTGTAGGACCCCCCCATCACTGCCCTCTCATTCCAGATAGCCCACATCCATCTCACACACATGACAAAACGGAAGGAACCGGGTCATCAAGTTTTCTGAAAACCCGGCAGATTCACGAATCCAGGGACCCGGCATGTGCCCTGACCTCAGGGACTGCACAAGCCTCGGAGAAACAGGACCTAAGCCACAGCTACAATTGCCCCCTTCAAACTCCAAATAGCTGGCCATTCTCCTTGCCCACCAGAGAATCAATAACAGAGAGTAAACGATAATCTCAATACTGAGCACTTACTATGCTCCAAACACTGGGCTGAGTTTCTTACCTGCACTATTGCATTCAGTCCTTGGCAACAGTACCTAGCAGGAAGGAACTATTATTCCCGTTTTACAGATAAGAAAATTGAGATTAAAATGTTGGCCCATGGTCCCACCAGCTAACACACTGTGGAGTCAACGTGGGGACCCTGAGCTGGCTCCAGTCTGGAGGAGATTCGTGGGAAAATTTGGGATCATTAGGCCCTCAGAGTTGGAAAGGACTTCAGCCATCAGGTAGCACACTGCTCAGTTCTCAACGAGGAAAACAGCCCCGGAGAGAGGAACTGGCTGCGTGAGGTTACAGAGGCCCCGTGGCTCCCAGGCCAGGGCTTCTTCCTCCCTGCAAACTCCCTTGAAAACAGGAGGAAATCATCCTGCCATCAGTCTCTCGGGGCCCTGGTGTGAGAACAAGCCCCTGCTTGCCAGGGGCTTTGAAACCCCAGGATGAAAGGCGCCCGTGACAGCAAAACAGCACCATGGGCAGGAGCGCGCCTGACCCCTGCCAGGACTTGCAGGCTGGCATTCACCTGCTCACCTGCTCGGGGGGCGGGCGGGGCTGGCCAAGCCGCAGAACCCTACCAGGCCTCAAAGCTCAGGACACTGTGGGAAGGGGTGTTCCAAACCCTGACGTTTCTACAGGGGTGGCCCTCGGTCTCCTGAGCACAGAACCAGTCTCCAGGTAGGGAGGGCACTGGAATTTTAATTGTCTAGCATAAAAATGCCCAGTGCTCCTTGGGTGGGGTGAGAAGGGTGCAGGATCACTGGTGGTGGCAAAGGCACGCCCTCACTCCCCTCCAGCAGAGATTTCTACAGCAGCTCACTTCCTTGGGAGGGGGCTGGAGGCTTGCTGGCCTCCTCCCCTTCCAACCTCCCACCCCCACACTTGAGGAGCTTCCTCAGGTGAGCCTGGACCAGGAATTTGAGGCATTTGAAGAGGGTTATTAATAGCACTGAAGGGTTGAGAAGAGGGAGGCCAGCAGGCTCTGAGTGGGCACAACCTTCTTCCACCCAGCTTGGTATCCACAAAACAAACCCTACCCTGTCCAGGAGAGGACACTTCACCTTTTGTGGTCTCAGTCTCCTCCCCTGTAAATGGCAGGGGAGCGGAGGGGGAGCAGGCAGTTCTCTGCCCAGGAGGTGGGAAGGGGGTGAGTGCCAAGGCTGGGTGTGGGGGAAGGAAAAACCCCACTGAAGCGGGGGAAGCACACCCCACCCAGGCTGGGTGAGGGGCCCCAACAGGAGGTCGTGAATGGACAGACTGTTACAGAGCCCCAGGAGGCTTCCACCAGCAGGGAGGGGACAGGAAGACTCCGCCCCAGCCTTCCTCCTCCCAGAGTCCAGGCCTGTCCTGCAAGCAAGAGTTCCAGGACTTAACCCCGTGCTGGTCCAAGGCTGGAGAGGGTCTGACTCATTTCTACATCACCCTCACCCCTGGCCCAGCCCCAGGCCTGGCCCAAATGGGGAGCTTAGGCCCTGGACCCAGGACCACAGTTATTGGACAAGCTTTTCCCAGCACCTCCTTTGTACCCAGAGGGGTGGGGACATGGAGGTAAGGGCCACCTGGTCCCTGTTTCTCAAGGGGTAGGAGCAGGCAAAACACAGCTGCTGCAACTCTACAGGCCTGCAGGACACATCGAGGGAAGTGGAAGTGGACACAGTGCTCTGGGCCCACTGGACAGGGAGAGGCAAACACAGCCAAGAGGAACGGTCTCCTCTTTCCACAGGCTACCCCCCAGGGACCGGCACCCAGTGCGCTGGTGCCTCCTCCATGCCAGGCCCTGTGCTAAGCAAGCTGCGTAAATTAGCTCACTTAAATCTCTCAACAGCTCATATAAAATAAGGAAGAAATCATTCACCCCATTTCAAAGAGGAGAAAACCAAAGTGCCAGGGCATTAAAAGACTTGTCCAAGATCTCACGGCTGAGAAACAGGTGCTGGGGTTCCACCAAGCAGCCTCACCCAAGGCAGAAAGGTGAGCCACAGAAGTGAGCGTCCCAAGCAGCCTCACATTCTCCCCGGGGTCTTTCTCCATTCTCCCGGGCTGGAGAAGGAGGAACTCAGGACCCTGCAGCAGTCTCCTCCCCTGGGAGCCTGGGGCCCTTCTGAGAAGTGGCCACTGTGCAGTGACAGGCTGGGAGCAGGGCTGACTGAAGGAGATTGAGGAGGGTAGGTTCTGGCCTTGACCAGCCTCCCTGAACACGGCTGCCAGCAGGAGCACCCTGTCAAGCCTGAGCCAAAAAACAGGGGTTCTGACCCACCCCTCCTGTGCACCCCATCTCTCTAGCCCCACTCCCCAGGCTCAGTCCCAGGCGTTGATGGGCTGGTCCCTGGAAGACTCCGCCACGTGTACTGGGGCTGGAGCCAGAGCGAGCTGAGGACCGGGACAGTTAGGAAGAAGGTCAGGACATGCTGGCCAAGCGGGCCTGTAATGCTTCCGGATGGGGATACCCGAGGTCGGTGGAGAGGCTGCGACCCCTCCCACAGCCGTGCCACTGGGGTAGTGTGTTGGAGGATCCGACAGGACCCGCTCCAGAGAGGTTCCAGTAGTGTGGTGGGGGTTTAAGGGCCCTCGGGAGAGAGAAGGGTGAGCTCAGAAAAGGTTGGGAAGGGGCGCCCAGACGTGGAGGAAACAAGCTTGGACCATGGACTAGGTCCCCAGCCACTCCCGCCATGCCCGGGGCCTGACTCTCCCGGGACCCCAGCCACAGCGCGAACGGCGGGCCGGAATGTGGCACAGCCCGGGGGCTCCCATCTGGGTCCCTGGCAGGCGACGAGAGGCGCGAGACTCACCTGTGATGTGCTGGCGCCGGGCGTCGTCCAGGTGCGTGGACAGCACGTCTCCCATGGCAAAAAAGAGGCGCAGCCGAATGCGGCCGCCACCCGCGACTGCCCGCGCTACTCAGGCCGACGCCGCTGGCGCCATGGAACCCAGCCCGCCCTGCTCCAGCCGCTCACTCTGCCCTGGCTGAGGCCTCTGCTCCGCTCGCGCTCCGGCAGCGTCCGTCCGGAGACAGCCTCAACCCCGCGCCCCAGCCCGCCGCCCAGCAGCCCTGCCGCGCCGCGCCCCGCCCCGCCCCGCCCCGCCAGGCTCCTCCCCCGGAGGACAGCCGCCCCGCGGGTCATCAAGTTTTCTGAAAACCCGGCAGATTCACGAATCCAGGGACCCGGCATGTGCCCTGACCTCAGGGACTGCACAAGCCTCGGAGAAACAGGACCTAAGCCACAGCTACNCCCCGAACCTTGGCCTCAAGCAGGCGGGGCCGGGCGGGGGACGGCGGGACCGCCCGCGAGACAGAGACAAAGAGAAGGTCGGAGAAAGGGAAATGCGCGGCGTAGAGAGGCGCACTGGACCCAGGCCCAACCCAAGAAAGAGATGGGCTGGTGGGGGCATCTGAAAGAACTGAAGGTGCCCAGGGGTGTCACTCCCTCCCCTGCCGGCGCCGGCAAAGAATCAGGCCGAGGAGGACGTGGGGGACTGACAGGAGTCACTAGGCCGACGTTCGCACCCCACTCCTCTGGCTCCCTGCTACCTGCACCATGCCCCCCTGGTCCCAACCTCGCCCGTCGCCGCCCGTTCTCAGGAAGTTTCCTGGCCTTGATCCGACCTGCCCAGAAGGTGTGCCCGCTTGTCTTGCACAATAGTGCAAGGAAAGGGGAGGTGGCCTGGAGGGCTGCAGCCCAAAGGCATTTCTGGTCCCAGTGCCAGGCGGACATTCCTAAGGTCAGCATATGGGTATTTCACTCAGGAGGTGGCTCATGGGACAGGCCAAGTGAAGAATGGAAAAAAAATAATAACACTTCATAGCTTGTATAAGACTCAGATTCAAAACCCTTGGACTTAGGGTGCTGGGCCTCCATGGCTGGGCTTGGTTGGTCACTGATACCAGAGGAATGTGTTTCAATCCTACCCTTGGGACCTCCCAAGCTGGTAGGGTAGACTGGGTAACAACCGAGATGCCCAGATGATGGACTAGGGTGGCACAGGCCTTCTTTGGCTGCTGAGGCTCAGACCTCCTGTACTGCACCCCCAAGGGTCATCCAATTTATGCTTGCTTACCCGGGTGACTGAGTACTCACCACTTCTCCCTGCATCCCGCCCTGCAATTAGCTCTAACTAACTGTGATATAGGCAGAAAATGATGGTAATAAAAGTTAGCATTACTGAACACGGGTACTTCAGTCCTGTCAACACCACAGAAGGTAGGTTTGAAGTGGATGAATGTGATGCGGGCACTCGTGCATGAATTCAGTGGCTTACTAGTCATTCAGCAAACAGGTGACAAACACCTTATTACGAGGCCCTCTGCAAGATGCTGGGGGTGAAATGAGAGGATGCCCAAGCTGCCCTACCTGCTTTGTGACCTGGAAAAGGGGCATTACTCTGAACCTCAGTTTCCTCTTCTGTCAAATGAGAATAATGATGATTTGTTATGCAGATTAAATGAGATAACAGTGACTAGTACAGTGTCTGGAATAGGCTCGGTCATCTCAATAAACAGAACCCACAATTCTATTATTCTTCACAGTCCCTGCCCTCAAGAGCATATAGAAGCTTGAGGAAGGAACAGAGCATTCTGTTTTGAGGAAAATCACAGAGCGAGTAGTACTACAAGTTGAACTACAAGTTGAAAAACTAGAATTTTGACAGCAGATACTGGGGGACGGCATTCCAGGAACTGGGGATGGCACAGGCAGAGGCACAGCCTTTGAAGAGCAGGATGTATTCACACCGCGAAGTCATCAGGTGGAATTGAAATCAAGCTGGCAGGAATTACTTGTTTCCTTTTACAGAGACTGAAACCGAGACCCAGAGAGGGAAAGTGACTTGCCAAAGTCACACAGCAAGGCAGAAGCAGAACCCAGCCAGAAGCCAAGTTTCCTGACAGCCAGTGCCTGGTTCTCTTTGAGCAACCAAAAGCAAAGGATGCTACCAGCCTTGTTTTATTTTTCCCATGGCCCAAACTAAAGGGACTGAAAAGCCTACTCTGCCCTGGGAGGGGAGAGCTAGAGTAGCTGGTATCTGGGAACCTGGGCACCCCAAGGTGTCTCCTCAGCCGGGCTGGAGGCCTGGGACAGCTGGGGGTAGAGGCAGGGCCACAAGTAGCCTTTTGCCAGTCCTTATGTTGTACCCAGGCCCATGAGCCTGGAGCACCCACAAACTTGCCGACATGTCAGGCTCTTGGCCCTGATACTCTCCTTCTTGGCTTTGGAGACTCTCTGCCACAGGTAACCTTGCCACTCTGGGCATCCATGGGGTCATATGTGAGTGGTAAATGAGACTGTGAAAGTGAAACGGCATTATAAGCATAGGGCGCTGTCCATGCATGTGAATAGCTCCACCACCACCCCACCACCCCCACCTTGGGGCCAGTCCTTTCCAATTCAAGATTCATTCATTTCACAAAAAAATTATATTACCTAGGGATGGGGTGGAGGGGGAGTGACTGCAAAAAATTCAGGAGGAGGATGGAAATGGTGTATGCCTTAACTAGGGTGATGGTCACCCACGGGTACAGGAGTCAAAACTCCTCGAACTGTACAACTGAAAATGGATGCATTGTATTGTATGTCAATTATACTTCAATAAAGTTGATTTTAAAATGAAAAATATATATGTGTGGAGCACCTGCTGTGTGCCAGGTGATACATTACAGGTGTTAATACATCAGTATACAAGATAGTCGGGTCTTTGCCCTTGCAGAGGTTATGTTCTCATGCTGCAGGGAGAAAGACAGTAAATAAATGCCATGGCTTCAGAGAGTGATAAACATTAAGATAAAATAGAATGAGGGGGTAGAGTGATAGGTGGGGGGTGACACCTAGGACAGTGCTCTAGGAAGGCCTCTCTGAGGTGACACTTTGAAACCTGATTGGCAAGAAGAAGCCTGCTCCATGAAGATTCAGGAATAGCTACCGTTTATGGAGTATGTTCCTTACAGGTGTCGCGCCAAAGGCGTTTGCTGCCTCATCTCGCATCGTCCTCACAACTTTTCTGTTGGAAGAATCGCCAATTGTGAGAATTTTTAAAAGATGATATTCTAATGTATTCACATAGCAATCTTTATTTAGACACTGGATAGGTAGGCACAGAGGGGGCATGCCAGGTAAAGGTGTCAGTGTGAGACGGGTCCTTAGGGGCCCCGGAGCCAGGCAGCTATTCCGAGACTCCTAAGGAAAGAGGAGAGAGGGGTCCCTGTCATGGATGGGTGGGACCAGTGGGAGGCTCCTTGAGCACCCAGAACATAAGAGTTTTATTACTTTATTCTGGAAAGGTTGTAAAGTTCTTTAAAAGTTGTCAGCATCCCACTACTTTCTGTTAATAAATCAGGCCAGTTATGATCTTTGGGTGGGGGAAGAATGACAGTTTTTAAAGGAAAGAAAAATGAATACAGTCATTAGCACTGTATGAGGAAGAAGAAAGGATTCCGGGAAGTTAGACATCAGAAGAATTTCTCAACTCTTAAAGGTGGGGAAGCCCTGCCCGAACGCTTGACACTGTTGTGATGTTCAATTTTTAGTTTTGAGTAATGAAAGCACCCTTTCCTATATTTATTGGCTATTTGTGGGTTTGTTGGTTTGTTTGTTTAATTCCTATCCTGTGCCTGCTTTCCTATTGGAATGTCTATCTCTTATATTATCTTTAAGCGTTCTTTCTGTAGGAAGAATTTCTCAACTCTGCGAGGCGGTGTGTGTGTGTGTGTGTCTCTGCTCTTTTTCTAGGGCTCTGCGTGTCCTTTCTGTCCACAAGGATCTCCCACACCCGTTTCTTGGCCCAGGCCCCAGAGCCTGGTGGAAGATACCAGGCATGCGGATGAAGGGTAGGAACCGTCTAGATCTGGGAGCAGGGAGGGATGCTTCCCCCTGCTCAACTGCTGGGCCTGCCCCCTGCCTGGCAGAGAATGCCACCTACAGCCCCTGATTCATCAGTCCTTTGTCAGGAATTGGTTTCTGCTAACCTGCCTCCCTGCAGGGCTGCCCCACCCCACCCCACTCTAAAGCACATTTAGAAAGAAGGACCCAAATGTGAAGAAGAATACTTTACTTTGAAAGGGAGGACCCAGAAGGTAGGGGTCAGTGCTTGGGCAGAGGCCCAGAGAAGGGAAGGGATTTGTCCCAGGACATCCAGGAGGGTCCCAGACCAGGACCCTTCCCAGTCTTATGAGAAAGGGGATGGACCTCGCTTGACCCATGGGTCCCTCTCCCTCCCAGTTGGCTCTGAGCCCCAGTTCTGCTCTCCCCTCAAACCTGTCAGACCTGAAATAGCCCGGGAGAAAAAAAACCAAACACCTCGGGTAAACAACAGGGAGTGTGAATGAATCAGGATTTTGTTTTTAAGAAATATCATGTGTCCACCACTGTTTACCCAGTTGGCATGGCCCGTTGTGCGGAAGGGACCCTGGCACCACGCCTGGACCGCCCCTCTTTATTAACTGTTGGGTGGTGGTGGAAGGAGCCACCGCTCACGGCCTGTTCCATCTGTCACCTGGCCTCCGGCAGCTAAACTCCCTTCTTGCTCCTGCGGTGGCCAGCTCCGCCGCCACACCCGAGGCCAGGCCCCGTGACTGCCATCCTGGTTGACTGCCCAGCTCTCGACTGGCCCCCTGCCTGCCTCCAGCCTCCCATTTGTCCCTCACTGGGCAGCCAACTGGATTATTCTAAAACACAAACAGGACCATGTCATTTCCCTGCTTCAAATCTTCTGTGGCTCCCTCTGACCTCGAGATAAAGTCAGACCCAGACCCTAAACGTGGCATGTAGGGCTTCTGCCAGCCTCTCTGCCCCTCTTCCCCGCACCCTTCTCTGACCACACTTCCCTTTCACATCCTCAAACTAGCCGTGCTCCCTCCTTACGTCAGAGCTTGCACACATGCTGACTCCCTTTCCCCGTTTTGCCCCACCAAACACCCTTCATCCTTCAGACCTCAGCTAAAACCACCCTTCATCAGAGAGCTCTTTCCTGTCCCCACCCAGCGCCCTCGACTCCTTCTTCAGCGCAATCAGCACATCCATAATTATTTTACTTTGTGTGTAGTTATTTGTTTAAGTAGACCTTCATCTCTGATAACAAGGACCGTCCTCATTCAACGTGACATTCCTAGCGTCAGATGTAATGGGAGCTTGGGTGAGCACCTGTAATGTGCAGAATGCTGTCGTGGGCACCGGAGGGGAATGTGACAGTGGGCACCACTTGGCCCCTACGGCTTAGCCAGCACCTGCCTGCAGTGGCCACACCCACTCCACATCCCATTGGATGGCAAAGTCTGTTCTACAGCGTCTCTGCCATGCAGAGGCTCTGCTTGCATACCTCCAGGGTGGAGGTGCTCACCACCTCCCCAGGTCATCACTCCAAGTGCATGCACCAACAGCACCAAAGTCAGACAAGGGGGTGTCGAAGTGCCAGCAAACAGGCAGAGTGAGAAATAATCACAAAGGGATGATAAAAAGCAAGCAAAGCTCCCATCCATTGCAGGCTCATGCTATACCCAGCTCTGGACTGATACCCTCTGCCTCTTTAATCTTCATCACAGCTCTGTGCAAGAGGCCCTGTTGGGGGGCACTCATCTTATAGGAGAGAAAACTGAGGCTCAGTGAGGTTAAGTGACCCTTCCAAAGCCACACAGCAAGCAAGTGAGAGGTGAAGATAAGACACGCACACACAGCTGTGCCTGCTTTAGAGCTATTGGGTTGTCGTAAAAGTCATAACGTATTATTTCTGTTTTTCGTTGCAAAAAAGTGTCATGACATTTCTGACAACCCATACAAGACACCACACCACCATCCCTCCAGACCCAATCCCCTGCGTTCATCTAGCTCTCAAACACGAAATGGGATTCTCTACTATGCCCACTCCTTACTCATTCGTGTTTGTTTTTCACTTAGCAATATATAATAACACAAACATCTTTCCATGCTAGTGAATTTTTAAGTCTACTAATTGTTAATGGGTGCATAGTACTCCATTGTATGGTCCATTAAACTACGTACCTATGACTGAAAGCTTATTTTCTTGATTAGATCAATTTCTAGAAGTGGAATTGTTAGTATAAACCTCCTTTTGAGGCTTTTGTCACATGGTAACAAATTGCCCTGATGAAATGATTATAGCTGCCAGCGTTCTCCAGGCACTTGCCATGTGCCTGCCATGTGTGCCTTGTCAAGAACCCCTTGTGTTGTGGTGACTTGTGCACAAGTCTCACCTCCCATCTCACCCCACCCTTCAGAGTGAGAGCCCCCAAGAGCAGGGACCCTGAGCCTGGGCCCAGTTCCTCACTTCCTGGCCTGTGCTGCTAAGCTACTGTTGATAGTCACTCCCAGTTCCTCCAGGGCCAGCCAGGAGGGGCTTCAGGCCCCATCAACCCCCACCCATCCCTTCCATGTCAGACTTGGTTTCCTGCTTGGCTGAAACCACCCCTCACTAGATGGTGACTCAGAGCCTGGCTAGAAGGCAGTGCTATCCTACCCAGCCCTTCAAGTGACTAAGCTTGCGGTGAGGCTGGGCCTGGCCTGTTGGGGTGGGGCTGCCTCCGCCCCAGCCTGTCCCTCCTTCTCTCCCTTAGGTCTTGCTGATTTTTGTCCTCAGGGCCTTCCAGAGAGAATGAGAGAATAATCCTGGGTTCTGAGTGTCCAACTGTGCCAGGGGTGACAGAGATGAGGGTCCCACCCTCTTGGGGGACAGAGCGTCATTGCATGGGGGAGGAGCAAAGAGAGGGACCACGAGGAAGCGGGGTGTAGAGAGAGGAAGAGAGATGTGAAGAGTCCAGATGTGAAGCTGTCCAGGGTGGCTGCTCTGTGAGTAAGGACTGATGAAGGACACAGGACAGGGAGCTTGCGAGGACTGGGCCATCCTACCCCAAATGGCACCTCCGTGAGAACTGGCAAAATCAATGACAACAGTCTTTCACCAGGGCCCCAGTTATCTTAGCAAATGCAGCACAGGCTGAATTCAGCCCCCATCAGTCACCCAGTCCATCGGACACCCTCCTGGATGGTTTGACCTGCACCCTTGTGCAGGGAGTCCTGAGCCCGGTGGAGCCGCAGGAGTGGTACCTCCTCCCAGTGGGCATTTGGAAATGTGCAAAGGGGGGTGTTTCTATTTATTTATTATTATTATTTTTTAAGGTTTTATTGGGGAATTGGGGGAGGGGACCAGACAAGTTGCTGTCCTTTTGTTCTTCAGTCTAGTTGTGGAGGATGTCGCTTCACTGGCCCATGTTGGTATTATCATTGTGCTTTTCCCAGATGAGGCAGATCAGCCAGTGGCCACTGGACGGCCGCTCACAGTGGCTCTTGGTGGCTCACGCCGGCTGCCGGCCACTCAGGCTGGCTTACAGGAGCCCACTGCAGCCCCACTGTAGCCTACGCCATCACTGGAGACTCATGGCAGCCCAGCTCCAGGTCGAGCTGTTGTTCATCATCTTAGCTGTAGAGGGCGCAGCGTCACTGGCCCTCATGTGGGATCCGAACCGGGGCCCTGCTGCTCAGAGCTGGTGCCCCAAGCCAACTCTTAACCAACATGCCACTCGGCCAGCTCCAAAGGGGGTTGTTTTTAATCATCACTATGCCTGGTGTCTGTGGGGGTGGGGAAGGAGGTCTACTGGCATTTAACGCCCAAAGGTCAGAGATGCTGAGCATTCTGCCGCAGTGGCCAGTCCTGCCCAGGGACAAAATCCTTTCCCCACCCCCAAATCCAAGGCTGAGACCCCTACATTTTGAAGTGGATCGGGCTGACTTCGGAAGTACTTCCCAAGGTTTGAAGTGGTTTTAAGATACATGTTTCACTAGGCTTGAACCCTCCCTGGCCTGAGACGGAGCTGATGTTTTCATTTGTCACACGTAGTAATAAAGATGGTAATGACATGGGTATGACACCCAGCAGCCCCTGCATGCCAGGCACATGGCCAGGCCTTTGGACTGGTATCTTCCTGACCATCCCACGAGAGTGGCACTATTATTATTCCCATTTTGCAGATGAGGAAACGCAAGTTCAGAGAAATGAGGGCAGTCACGACGGTGGGAATTCAGGAAGCCCATTTTCCAACCTGGGTCTACTTCACTCCAAAGTCCTACTCCCTGCTGAGAGGACAGATGGGGAAACTGATACACAGGCATTTTTACTGCTCTCCAACTAGCCACCAGCAGAACCAGGCAGGACAAGGTGCCTGAGCCCATTAATCAGGAGTCTTCCCTCCGCGGCTACCCCAACGACCTATGTGTGCGAACGTGGGGCCCTTTAATCAGAAGAATAAACAGCCCCAAGGAAAGGCCTTCCTGGTTCCTTTTCTCTACCCCTGCTGCCTACTTTCCCCAAGTATTTACTGCTCTGGAAAACATTAAGGCAATTCCTTTTACCTAAAGTAAATCGCTTCTCTCCCTATAAGGTATCTTCCTCTTTTGAAAAACTCCAAAGATGCTAAATCCTTCTTCTCCAGCCACCAGGAAAGCCCCTGGCTGCCCTGGAGGTGAGCAGGAGTGGAGTCTGGATGTAATTCAACCTTCCTATGGCTCGTGAGTACTGGCCCCGACTGTCTCCAACTGGCTCTCGCCATCCCAGCCTCAGTTTTCACAAAATGGAGCGAATAATCCCTATCACCCTAGTTGTTGTAGGGAGGGGATGAAATTTACCATGTCTAGTGCTTGGTCCAGGGCCTGACATGCTCGTCAAATGGTAGCTGCTCTAACGATGATTGTCAGCATTTAGTGTGAAAGAAAGGCAGGTGTACAGTGGATTGTAATTCTGATGATAGAAGTTTGAGCCAAGGGCCCTGGGAGGGTGTGGCATGAGGCAGGAAGGCTTCTTAGGGGAAGAGGGGGTGTTTGAGGTGGGCCACAAGGGATGGAATAGATTTGCTATAAAGAAGCTGTGTATCCCAGGGGAGTCAGCTGAGCCGTGGAGCTCTGATTTGTAAAAATTCTCTGGGGGGCTGCTCCAAGTGAGAAAGAAGGATCTCCGTGGGACCCAGATGAGGCTAGAAGTGTCAGTCTGGAAAACAGGGTCAGGCATAGTTTCTTCCTTTTCTTTGTGGTTCATTCATTTGTTGATGCTTAATTTACATACATCAAATGCACAATTCCCAATGAGTTTTTTTAAAGTGTCTTTGCGGCTTAATTGACACGTGTAATTGACATATAATAAACTGCACTTATGTAAAGCGTACAGCTTGATGATTTTTGGCATATGATACATCACCACAATAAAGATAAGAAACCATCCCCTCTCAAAGTTTCCCCTGGTCTTTTGTCATTTCTGCCTCCCTCTTTTACATGCCACACAGCCCAGGCAACAGTTGATCTGATTTTCATCACTGGAAGTTAGTTTGCACTTTCTAGAATTTTATATAAATGAATCAGACAGTATTACTCTTTTTTGTCTGGCTTCTTA
>NW_017731353.1:2043190-2079206 GCF_001890085.2 Hipposideros armiger
TTTTGTTCTTCAGTCTAGTTGTGGAGGACGTTGCTTCACTGGCCCAAGTTGGCACCATCATTGCGCTCTTCCCGGGCAAGGCAGATCAGTCGCTGGCTTCTGGGCGGCCGCTCACTGCGGCTGCTGGCCGCTCACGCTGGCTGCTGGCTACATATGGTAGCCCATGGCAACTCACTGCCACAGGGGCTGCAGCCTATGCCGTCGCAGGTGACTCACAGCAGCCCAGCTCCAGGTCAAGCTGTTGTTCAGCATCTTAGCCGTGGAGGTCAGTGTCATTGGCCCTCATATGTGGGATCCGAACCGGGGCCCTCTGGCATCCCAAGCCAGCTCTTAACCATTGCGCCACTAGGCCGGCCCTCATTTTTTTTTTTTTATTGCTGACTTGTATTACACTGTATGGATGCACCCCAGTTTCTTTATTAATTTGCCTATTGATGGCCATTTGAATGGTTTCCAGGTGTGAGATATTACAAATAAAACTGCTGTGAGCATGTGTGCACAGCTTAATGATTTTTTTCTATGTATACACATATACAACCATCACCCAGATCAAAGTATGAAACATTTCCAGTACCCCATGAATTTATCTGTGTCAGGCCATATTCCCCCGAAGGTAACCACTGTTTGGACTTTTATCACCATAAATCAGCTTTGTTTGTCCTAGGACTTCATATAAATGGAAGTAAACAACAGTGGAATACATTTTCTTTTGGATCTGGCTTCTTTTGCTTAACATTATGTCTCCGAGATTAATCCACGTTGCTGCCTCTATCAGTAGGTCATTCTTTTTATTACTGTAGTATAGTATTCCACAATAGGGATACACCACAAAGTATTTATCCATTCTCCTATTGCTCCCAGTTTGGGGCTATTATAAATAACGATGCTATGAACATTTGTCCACAAGTCATTTTGTGAACACACATTTTCATTTCTCCTGGTATGTGGGCCATAGCTAGGAGGGAATTTCTGGTTCGTAGGGGAAGTATGGCGTATTACTAGAGAATGTCAGACATTTTCAAAATGGCTGTGCTATTTTGCACCTCCACCGACAATGTCTGAGAGTTCCGGTTGCTCTACATTCTTGTCAACATTTGTTATTGTTAAGCCTTTTAATTTTAGCCTTTCTGGTGATGAGCAGTGGTATCTCATGTGGTTTTGTTTTGCATTTCTTTTATGACTAATGACTCATGCTGTTCGGCTTTCTTTCATATGCTGAAAGGATTTTATGTTTTCTTTAAACTTTATGTTACTACAACAGTAAAACACGTTTAAGGTAAGACATTCAAATACTACAGAAGTATATAAAGTACAAAATGAAAAAATTTACCTTATCCTCCCAATTTCACTCCCCGGCGTTAGCTAACAAACACACAAACACACATAATTGAACATACACATACACATATTTTTTAACCACATACAATCCTTTTGTTTTTATTGAACAAGTGCTATGTATGTGTAGATTTTAGACTAAGGGACTGATATGCATCATATACTGAACCTGTACAACTGTGATAAGTAGATGAGGATACTGGGACCAGAGAGGTTAAGACAGTTACCTTAGGTCACACAGCTCATAAACAGCAGTACTTGAACCCAGATCTCTTTGACTTCAAAACCCCATTTGGATTACCTGAGATGCTGTCCTTTTACAATCTCAGATTCACTCACACATTCATTTGTTCTTTCATTCATTCAACAAGTATTCTTGGAACCCAGGCCAGCTCCGTCCTGCCTTTCAGAGCCACAGATAAACTGAGGAGTGGGACAGGTAGGTGAACTAATTTATAGAGAAAGGGCTCTGATGGGAGAAGTAGGAGGGCAAGGCTGACACACATTTGGGTCAGGAAAGGGTCCTGGAGGAAGTGCTTCCTGAGGAATGTGTGGACAGCCAGAAGAAAGAGGGCCAGGCTGCAGAAACAGCATGTGTGCTAGAGGATGCCTCGCAGGGGCCCATCTCTCCCCTGAGGCGGGACTGGAGTTGAGTGGAGGCAGGCAAGGTGGATGGTGTCAACGGCAAGACCTTGTGACCCTCTTAAAGGAGCCTGGTTCCCATCTGAGCATAAAGGGGGAACCGTGGAAGGGCTGGAGTCACGATTTTCAGATTCCAGGGTTCTGGGATTTCATTTCCTTCCCTCCCCATCCTACATTATTCCTCTGCAAGGAGCACAGTGTCTGTGGGTGGCCCAAGAAGCCACCCAGGCACCCTGCTCCACAGCTGCCCCCAGGGGCAGATGCTCAGCGCAGCAGGATTCAGGCAGCCTGGTCGACCAGGAAGGAACCCATTGCCCCCTGGTGGTGACCAGAGGGAAATTCGATTCCTGCAGGGTTTGGGGAAATGGGGACAGGGACTTCCCCCAGACCTCCCATCTGTCACCAGCACCACCACCTATTCAGTTGTTGAACCAGGGCTCATCCTGGAACCCCTATTTTCCTCATTTCACTCCGCCTTTGCCACCTCTCATCCTGCGGCTGCCCCAGACTGATCCTCCTCCGTTCTCTCCCCCCAATCTTGGTCATAGCCTCCCAGCTGGTTTCTCTGCTGCCTGTCTGGACCACTACTCTAGTCTCCACACAGAAGCTAGGGCAATATTTTATTACTGTTATTTAGTTATTTAAGTTATATACAGTAAATTACACAGATCTTAAGCACACACAGCTTGATACATTTTTATACACGTAATCACCCAAGTAACACCCACCCAGGTCAAGATACAGAACATGTCCACCCCCAGAAACCTCATCCCCCAAAATTCACCAGTATTCTAATCCCTATCTCCATAGCTCAATTTGGCCTGTTGTTAAACTGCAAAGAAATGAAGTTACCATATAATACGCGGTCTTCTGTGTCTCGCTTACTACACTCAGCACACCTTTGAGATTTTCCCGCGATATTGCTTGTACTTACATGTCCCTTCTATTGTTGGGCAGTATTCCATTGTATGAGTGAGCTACTCTTCATTTATCCTTTCTACTGTTGAGGAACATGTGGGTTGCTTCTAGCTTGGGGCTATTAAGAATAAACTGCTGTGTACCTTCTGCTACGAGTCTTTCGGTAAACACAACTCATTTCGATTAGGTACATGCCCAGAAGTGGAACTGTTGGGTTATGGGGTAGGCCGGGCAATGTGGGTACTGCCGCATAGCTTTCTAACGTGGTTGAACCAATTACAATCCGCCAGTCATGTATGAGAGTAGAGTGATTTTTCAAACTTCTTATTTGGAAATAATTTTCAACTTACAGAAAAGTTGCAAGAATAAAAATAGTTCAAAGAGCACACTTGTATACCCTTTACGCAGATTCAGCTATTATTTTATATCATGGGACTCTATCTGTGTATCTATCAACATACACACACTTGTACATACACACAAATAACATGGGATTTTATATGTACACATATATAACATTCACATCTTATATGTATGTGTGTATATAGTTTCTTCTGAGTCATTTGAGTGGAGACTTTATACATCATGGTTCTTTACCCCTAAACACTCCAGTGTGTACGCCCCAGGCACGGGGATTTTCTCTTACATAAGAGCAGTACGGTTTTCAACTTAGGTCGAATTAATATGGATTCAATACTTTTATTTAATCTACCATTCACATTCTTATTTACAGGATCTCTTCTAAGATCAGGCATTGCACTTAGCTGTCATGTCTCTGCAGCTTCTGTCAATTGCAAACATTTCCATAGCCCTCCTTTGCTTTCATGACCACAGCAGTCATTCTCAATTGGAAGGATTTTTGCCCTTCAGGGGACATCTGACAACATCTGAAGACACTTTAAGTTGTCACGACTAGGCGTATACTCTGTCATCTAGTGGGCAGAGGCCAGGGTTGTTGGTAAACATCCTACAGTGCACAGGACAGCCCCCAGAACAAAGAACCTTTAGCCCAAAATTTCAATAGTGCCGAGATTGAGAAACCATAGACTCTAGTGATCTTTTTTTGTTTTTACACATTTTGTTATATATATTTTTTATTTTTAAACATTTATTTTTCAATTACCATTGACATGCAATATTATAGTAGTTTCAGGTGTACGAAAAAACAACAAAGTGATTAGATATTTATATACCTCACAACGTGATCACCCTGATAAATCTATTACCCTGACACTGTACATAGTTGTCACCAAGCAATCTTTTAAAATTGTGACTCACATCCCATCTCGTTCCTGCTTAAATCCCTCCAATGGCTTTCCATTGTTCTTGAAATAAAATCCAAGCTATTGTCACGACTACTAAGCCATACATGACCTGGCCCCAACCTTCCTCTTCCTCATTCACTATGTTCCAGCCGCACCAATCTGTTTGTTCCATAAATGTGCTCAGCGTATTCCTACCCCAGGGCCTTTGCACTCTCTGTTCTCTCTGCCTGGAACACTCTTCTCCCAACGTCCACATGGTAGGTAGATTCTTAGCACTTAGGTCTCATCTCAAATGCCCCATTTCAGGCTTCCTGACAACCTAGACTCTCTATCCCATTACGCTGCTTTAGTTTTTTTCATAGCACTTTTTATTACCTGGTATTAACTTGTTTGTTTAATTACATGTTTATTGCTTGTCCTCCTCACAGAGTAAATACTGCATGGGGGTGAGGAGGGTAACCATTTTCCTCACTGCTGTATCCCTGGCATCTAAAACAGGTCCTGTCACAGAGCAGGTATGCAAAAATATTTGTTGAATGAACATGGCCTAATGATTACAAGAATGGGTGTTGAGTTAGGCATACCTCAGATCGAATCATTGCTTTGCCATTTACCAGCTGTGGAACTTTGAGTAAATTACTTTACATCTCTGAGCCTCCGTTTCCTTATTTGTACATGAAGGTAAAAGTGCTGCCTCTATCACGAGGGTGTCTAACACTTATAGAGTATTCTTGGGCACACACTAAGTGCTTGGTAACTTATTATTTGTGGGCCAGATATAAATAAGGCAGCAGGTACAGATAGGACAGAACCCAGGCAAACTCCTTTCATTCCATGATCCCAGATGCAATCCTTCTTCTCATGACCATTTAAAGCTCTTGTGGTGCTTTATTGCATTTTCTTGATGCCTCCCTACTTGACAACTGCCTGAGGCCAGAGACACCCCCAGTCTCCTTAACGCAGCACCTGGCATAGAGGAGCTGGGAAGGAAGGGCGGGAGGGAGGTTCTTGCTTATGGTCTTATGGACAAGGTGAGGTCTCTGATGAGATGCCAGTGCTGGGCTGGGGGAAGAAATGAAGATGGGAATGAAGATTCCAGGTTTTAGGAGTATAAGATAATAGAAATGGGAGGCAAAGAGGCTCTAGTCTAGGGTGCAAAATTTAAGGGGACCGGGAGGTCGCATGTGCCCAAAACTTAGTAGTCAATATAAATGTTTAATGTAATAACTTTTAAATAAAAATGAATGCCCTACAATTCCATAATGAACAAAATTCCAACATTTTAAACAAAACCAGAATTTATCACAGTACTGCCCTGAGCCTGGGGCAAAAGAAAGAACACTAATCTCATTACCCTAGTCTGGGCTCTCGGGTCCTGCTGTTCCTCCTCTCTACCTGCAGGGGGTGGGGTCAGCCTGGTTTTGGAAAATAGTCTCCACTGGGCCTTTGTTTTCTCCCATCTGTGGAATTACTTAAAATAGATGCTGACCTGACTGGGTGGACAGTCTGTGATCTTGGATAAGTCCTTTACCCTTTTTGGGCCTCAGGTTTCTTATCTGTAAAGTGTTAGGAGCGCACATTTCATTTCTAGCTCAAACATCTCAGTCCTGAGTTTTCATTCACCCTCACTCTTCCTGCCACACCATTTGGAATGTAATTATTTTCAATGTAGCACCCAATCGCTGTTTCTCTCACCCCATCTGTGAGTTCCAAAGGGCAGAGGCCCCATTGCACAAACTGTTATAGCCGTCCTAATGTGTATAGCATGGTACAAGCACGTACTCAATGCTAAAACAGTATTTTTTGTTGGGTTTTTTTTTCTGGCTAAAAAGTTATTCATGTTTTTTGTTCGTTAATTTGTTTATATAATGAATTAGGTTGACTATGTTTCTAGTGACAAAATCTCTTATTCCTGGGGGTGAGGAAGGGGACCCAAAAGTGAATATAGTCTACAGTTTTCCTTTCTTTAAAAACTGTGTGTGTGTGCGTGCGTGCGTGTGTGCGTGCGTGCGTGCGTGTGTGTGTGTGTGTTGGCACTAAATTAATTTTAGTAAAATGGATCAGGAACTTTCTATATTTTTCTGTGATCTAGAATAGTTTGTATAATATAGAAATAATCTGACCTTTAAAGACTAGATAAAATTCAGCTGTAAAACCATCTGGGCTTGGTGCCTTTTTCCACCTCCAACCTTTTTCTAAAAATTTCAAATCTACAGAAGTTGAACATTTTTCAGCTAGATTCACCAATTGTTAACATTTTGTCACACTTGTGAGCTCTCTCTCTCTCACACACACACACACATACACACACACACACATGCACACATGCTTATGCTCTGCTTTGTACTGTGTCAACTTTGTATTGTGTCAACTTAGCTGGAACCAAGTTTCCTAGAATTTTCTTCCCTGCATGGTACCAAGTTGGGTTGGCTACAAAAATAAATATGCTCAAGATCTGGAAGGAACGGCCATTTTTTCTGCTTTGTACTTAAGAGGAAGGCCTTAGGCCCTGATGTAGCTGGCACATGGTTGTCACTGAGCTGCTAACTTGCCTTGCTGGTTTTGGGCAGCACCTGGACCTGTGTCTTCTCTGGTTCCTGCTAGGTGTCCCCCTTCAGCTTCTCAGTCCTGGGCCAGCTATGAGTGCACTGAGGTTGCAGAGGGTGAGAGACAGATGTGGGCTCCAGTTTGTTCTTGCTCTCCCTATGACACGTCTATCTCTCCTTTCCAACTACTGGCAGATGTAGAGGCCTTGCACAGTCTGTTCCACCAACACCCACAATTGCATGAGGTCTAGTCCCTGTTACCAATCCCTTATTTTATATCACTCATAGTGGCCCTGCTTCTCTGGATCAAACACACACACACACACACACACACACACACACACACACACACACACCCATCAAAATTTTTTTTGCTCAACTATTTGAAATGTGAAATGCAAACATCAAACACTTCATTCCTAACTACATTTTTAAAAATGTATCTCCTGAGATTTAGGACTTTCTTCTACATAAACAAAATTCCATTATCCCAATCAGAAGGAACTAGATATAATAATATTATCTAGCACACTGTCTATATTCAGATTTTTGCTCCAATAATGTCCTGTTAGCAGCTTTTTAACTCCAGGATCTACAAGAATCCTTCAGTACATTTGGTTTTCATATCTCTAAACGTTTCATCTAAAACAGTTCTGCCTTTTTTCCTCTTTTCATGACTTTGACTTTTTTTTTAAATTTTTTTCTTGTATAGGTCAATTGTCATGTAGAATGTCAATTCTACCATTTTTTTCTTCTTTAATTTGTTTTGATTTGTGTGTTTGTTTCTTTATGATTAGATTCAAGTTGAGCACTTTGGCTACAATACTATATAGGTGACATTGTCTATTTCCCATTGTGTCATCTTAGGAGGCACTTCATGTTAGTTTGCCCCATTATCGACCCACGGTCTTTTGGAATGCATTCTCTTTAATTATCTTTCTAATCTCTCCCAAGGTTCTTAGTCTGTTAAATTTTCTACTTCTTGGGTCAACTTTGATAGTTTATATTTTACTAGAAAATCATCAATTTCCTTTTATTCTCCCACTTTATTACTATAATAGTTTTTAGTAATTATTTTAATAACACCCATATCTGTGTTTATATTGCCTTTCTCATTCCTAATGTTGCATATTTTTGCTTTTTCTCTTTGCTTTCTTTCCTCAGACTTGCCTTTAGTTAAGATTTTCTTTTGTTTGTCTTTTCAAATAAATTTTATTTATCCTTTTAGTATTTTTCCTATTTCATAATGCCAGCTTTCATCTTATTTTTCCCTCTTTTTTCTTTTATTTTATTGCTATTTCCTAATTTCTTATGTTGAATACTTAATTCCTAATGTTTAGACTTTTATTAAAAATGAAAATATTTAAGGCTGTCAGTGTTCATCTGAGGACAACTGTGTCCCATAGGGCTTTAGTATAAAGAATTCTTTTCATTTCATTTTTGAGATTTTTTTTTTTTAAGATTTTTATTGGGGAATTGGGGGATGGGAACTGCGCTGGGGAATTGGGGGAAGGGGAACAGACAAGTTGCTGTCGTTTTGTTCTTCAGTCTAGTTGTGGAGGACGTTGCTTCACTGGCCCAAGTTGGCACCATCATTGCGCTCTTCCTGGGCGAGGCCGATCAGTCGCCGGCTTCTGGATGGCCGCTCACTGCGGCTGCTGGCCGCTCACGCTGGCTGCCGGCCACACACTGTAGCTTATGGCAGCCCACTGCAGCAGGGGCTGCAGCCTACGCCGTTGCCTCATGGCAGCCCAGCTCCAGGTCGAGCTGTTGTTCAGCAATTTAGCTGCAGAGGGCAGTGTCACTGGCCCTCATATGTGGGATCCAAACCGAGGCGCTCTGGCATCCCAAGCCAGCTCTTAACCAATGCGCCACTCGCCCGGCCCTCATTTTTGAGATATTTTTAACAGTAAAGGTGTACTGTATTACTTGTGTAATGAAAAATGAAGAGCAGGGTTGCAAACAAAAGGTCGGTCAAGAAAAGGAACAGTCAGACCACCAGAGCCCCTCTCTACCCTGCAGAATAGTGATGGTGATGATGATGATTATGATGGTGATGATGATTACAGCAAGCATCAATGGGGCCTACTACGTGCCAAGCACTATTCCAAGTTCTTTATATGTTCCAATTGATTTGTCCCTAACCATTAGCTATGAGGCATTTACTATTATTATTCCCATTTTACAGATGAGAAAATTGAGCCATTTGTCCCAGGTTACAGTCAATAAGCCATAGGACCAGGATTCAAACCCTGGCATGTGGGAGGTAAGGAAGTAGAAAGCAGTACTCTGTGGTTTGGACTTCATTTATCTTTCCACCGGGAGGCTGGTGCAACAGTTCAGGTGGGGGATGGTGGAGTCCTAGCCTGGGGCGGGGATGGGAGGGGCTGAACATACTTGATGAATAAAAATTACACCTGTCACTTCCTGAATATTTTTATGTGCCGAATGCTTCGTGTACAATATCTCATTTAATCCCCCCGCCAAATCTTATGAAGTGGATATGATGATTTCTATCTACTTTACAGATGAGAAAACAGACACAGCACATCCTGGGGCACATAGTAAGTTCCTGGCCAAACCGAGTATGTCTGAGCCCAAAGCCTGAACTCTCACCATAGAGCTCTGTAGCACCTCCACATCTCAGAGCCATTTTTTTTTTAAGATTTTATTGGGGAAGTGGGGGAGGGGAACAGTGTTGGGGAATCAAGGAAGGGGAACAGACAAGTTGCTGTCCTTTTGTTCTTCAGTCTAGTTGTGGAGGACGTCGCTTCAGTGGCCTGTGTTGGTATTGTGATCATTGCACTATTACCAGCTGAGGCAGATCGGTCGCTGACCAGTGGACAGCCGCTCACGCTGGCTGCTGGCCACTCACGGTAGCTTACAGCAGCCTTCTTGAAGCCCCACTGCAGCCTACGCCGTTGTTGCTGGCGACTCACGGCAGCCCAGCTCCAGGTCGAGCTGTTGTTCACCATCTTAGCTATAGAGAGCGTAGCGTCACTGGCCCGTGTGAGATCCGAACCGGTGGCCCTGCTGCTCAGAGCTTGCGCTCCCAAGCCAACTCCTAACCAACGCGCCACTTGGCCAACCCTCTCAGAGCCTTTTTGAGTCCAACATAAAAGTATACACTATGATACCATGCATATGAAGTTTCAAGAACACTAAACTAATCAATGGCCATAGAAATCAGGACAGTGATTACCTTATGAGGTGGAGGGCAAGGGGTATTGACTGAGAAGAGAGACGAGGGAGTAGTACCCTGGGACTCTGGACATGCTGCGTGTCTTGATCTGAGTGCTGGTAACATGGGTTTATATTTATGTAAAAGTTCCATCCCCTTCAGAAAGTGGTGCGACTTAGGTTATAGAGGATTAAGGAGGAGAAACCAGAGCTGTCTCCAGGCAGAGGTGTGGGTGCTGGGAAGCACGGCCCCTTCCAAGGCTCTGTACCTAACTGTGTTTTTGTAACTGGTTTATTTTTCTTAGAGAGATTCCCCCCCGCCTCCATTGCCACCATATTGTCAAAGCTTCAGGCCCCACAAAACTTGGGTCTTCCCTGGCTCAGAGGGTAGCTGGGAGGAGGGTTGCTTCATCATTAGACCTAAGGCAGAATGTTACTTAGCAATACCTTAACTCCCGTCCCAGGTCTGGACAGAGTGTCCTGGGGTCCTCACCATGCATATCCCCGGCACCAGGTTCCTAAAGAGTAGGCTCCAGAAAGCTCTCAGTAACCTGAGCAAAGCCGGGATGCCTGCCTCTCCCAGCTCAAATTAAACACAGGCTGTCTTTCTAGCCCCTCCAGCTTCCCGCCTCCTCACCATGCCTTCCCTTTCCTTTTGTCTACTGTCTGCCCACCTTCGCTTTCTCTAGCTCACCCCTCTCCCTGACAGAAGCAGCCTTACCACCTTATTCCACGGCAGTCAGGACCCAGAGCCTTTCCCACCTGGGTGCAGACCTAGTACAACTCTTAGTTTTGAGGAGCCTGGAGTCCATGCTCAGGCTCCAGCCCTGCCTTGCTGCATAGCCCCTGCCAGTCACTTCTTCCCACTGGACATTAGCTCCCTCATTTCCCATTTACGCATAACTTAGGTCCCGGGCTCCTTGTCTTGAATCACATAGGACATCTCAGCTCTCTTCTGAGTCAGGAAGCAGGTAGACAACGGGGACCATTTTGGGGACCTGGCTTCCCTCATCACCACCTGTTCACCCTGGAGATATTTCAGGTGTCTATCATTGGGCGAACAGAGGAGGCAGGTTTGGGATAGGGGCTGATTGTCCACAAGCTCGGGACTCATTGACCAGAATTTTGGGGACCTCCCTGCCCTCTCTACACAGGAACTCCCACTTGCCTCTGATGCCCAGGGCTCCTCTTAACCCCCAAGTTCCTCCTTCCCTTCCTTTCAGGCTGTGACCCTTGCCCCAGCTGTTGATAAGATAAGCCCCCCCCCAATTAAACACATGACAACCATGCCCTCTGGGTAGTGTCCCAGACTAAAACAAAACACCTAACAGTTCTGTTGATTATGTAGTTAGAACCTAACAACTTATGTTATGTCCTAACATCTTAGTAGCCATTTGAAAAAAATAAAATAATACTCACAAATTAAAAAAAAAAATTTTTTTTAATATACTTCTTAAATAACCACCATTATTTATGAATGGGATATGTACACCTTCTCAGACCTTGGAATCACAGCAGACATCAACACTCTCATTTCCTGTTCCATCTTGATTTTTGTGAGTTATTTGCTTCTTATCACATCAATTGCCAAAAATCCAGCTTTACAAAGATATAATGTCATAAAAAGGAATGTAGTAGAGTCCAATGTTGAAACTGTGAACTACTCCCAGCTAGCAGTTTTTACAGTGTCCAACAGATGATATATCATTGTGTTTCTCTTCAAAATTTAAAATACTCCACTGTGCTCCTGTTATTTGCTGTGGCACCCCAGGACACAGTTTGGGAGCCATGGGCCTATGTTCTTTTCTTTGATGAGATTTGATTTTCTTTTTCTTCTTAGTCTCTGGGCTCAGCTCAAATGCCACGTCTTCCATGAAGCTTCCTGGCCAAGCTGGCCAAAAACAAAGCACATCTGAACAAAACTATTTGCCGAGTTGGAATGAAAACTCCTTCCTCTGGGATCCCACACAATTTAATGTGTAAAAGGCATGAATTGCTCTCTGACACTCAAATGTGCCATATTTCTTTATTTTTCTAAATTGAATAAAACCAGCTTTAAGTCCCTACTGTCTGGGGTCACTGAGACTTCTAATATCTGGCATTTTGGGGTGGCTCCCTCCCTGCTCTTGTATATGTCCCAGGACTATGGGGCTTTCACAGTCCCCACAAAACTGAGCTGCCTTCATCAGCTGCCCTCAGAGGCTTCCACTGCAGTCCATTCAAAGGTGGCTGGCTCTAATCTGCCACCCCAGAGCCAGGCCGAGCAGAAGGACTCTTTCCTGGCCCTCCAGGCTGAGGGGGAAGACCATGGTTCTTGGTGTCCAGACATTCACACCACCACCACCCCTGTCCAAAGCCCTGTCCACTAGGGGGCTCTACGTGAGCAGGGTAGAAGTCAGTGCCTCTCTGGGAACCTGCTGCTTGCAGGAATCCAACCTCTTCCTTTGGGAAGAGGTATTACTCACCCACAGTTCGCATGCAGGTAGCCTGAGAGCTGGATGTGGTCCACGAATGTGCTTTGTTTGGTCAGTGTGGTGTTAATAAAAAAAAAAAACCACACCTTTAATCTATTGGCACACTTAAACATTGAAAGATGTCACATCATTTCTATAATCAAGGCTCTTAGTTGCTACATAGAACCACTGATTGGAGCTGAGTAATCACTGCCCCTCTGAGCAAGGCATGTGCTCTGCAGCTGGCCACATCTGTGGTGTTACTCCCATTTGCCTGGTCCCTACAATCATTTGAGCTTGAGACCCTGGCCTAGGGTTTTGAAAACAAAGCTTTTTGTTTTCAACCTCAAACACACACAGAAAAACTGTTAACTCCCTCTTGGAGGATGAGGATGCATCAGACTTAAGCATTCCTGTCCAGCTGCTCTTTGTTTTTTTTGTTTTTTTGGTTTTTTTTTTAGCTGAGCCATCCTGCTACCTATTGGTAGCTTAGTGGCTGCTCAGCTCGGGCTGGCATCGAACCGCTGTTGCTCAGAGCTCAAACTCTGGAGCGAGCTCTTAACCAACTGAGCCACTCGGCCGGCCCTCCAGCTGCTCTTTGTACCAGGGTGGGGGGGCAGGGGTGACTGTTGTGGAGACAATTACTTTTTCATTTTCTGTCAGTGAATCTACAACAACAACAAAGATAAGACGCCAAATGAACTCCCCATAACTGTATTTACAGCCTCGTGTCATTTTAAACTATATTAATAGCCAACATTCATTGGGATCTTATTAGGTTCCCAGTATTAGATAAAGTACCCTGTAAGTATTATCTTGTTAAATTCTTTAGAAACTGCTCCTAAGAGTGTAGCAGAATCTAAAAGTCCAGTGGCCAAGAGGAGCGGGTGAAGGTGAACACGGAAAAATGCAACTGAAGCTGCTTAAAAGCAGAAGGGAGGCAGGTGCAAGCCCGAAGCTGTGGGAGAAGAGGCCAGGACTCTCCAACCGGCCCTGGGTGTGTGGAGGACCCAAACCAGTGAGTCCGCGGTATCAGTAGGTCTGGTGGCAGCAAATGCACCCAGTTGCTTCTGTCTCTTTTTGGTCTGCTCCACTGCCTATTTTGGCACCTCGGGTCCTCTTCTCTCCCCACTCTCGGTCCCTCCAGTCTGCTCCTTGTCTCTCTGGCCTGGCCCCAGCTTCTCCCAGCTCCTATCTGCATTAGTCTCCCCACCTGCGTGGCTCCTGGCGCAGCGGCCAAGCTGTCACGTGACCCGTGCGTGAATCACAGGACTCTTCCCATCCCCAGCGGCTAGCCCGCATTCCGGGCTCTGCAGAGGTTGCAGGCCGCGCATGCGCCGTAGCAGGAGCACCTGTGCGCCAGGCCGGCTGGGCAGCGGACCAGCCTAGAGCATCCTGCGGCCACAGCCCCGCCCCGCCCTCAAGCTGGACCAGACACTGGGTGGTGGACCCGCTTGGGTCCGGACTCATAAGGGACTCTGGCTGTCGTTGTTGATGCGCTCCCAGCAAACTGTTCACACAGCCAAACCTCTCCTTCGGTCAGGGCACCGGGGCTGGGCGCTGTATGTTCTCCCCGGGGCATCAGGAAGTCGGAGCGCGAGACCCGGGTCTGCGCTTAGCCGTGTGACCTTGGGGAAGTGACTTGACCTCCGTGAGCCCCAGGAAAATGGAATAATAATAGCACTGACCTCGTGGGGCTGTAGCGAGAATTCAATGAAAATTCATGAGAGTCCTTTGCGCGGCGTCTGGCGTGTATCAAACGCATATGCAAATAAAGGATACAGAGCAAGGGGTAGTACTGTGTGATGACTGAGGGAGGGTTTTACCCTATCATCCCACCGGCTCTTCAGAACCACCGTGTGAGAGAGACCCGGAAGCTTTATTTTCCCTGTTTCACAGATGGAGAAACCAAGGCTCAGAGATGTCAGCTCTCTAACCAGGTCTTGAATTCTACATCCAGAGAAATTCCAATCCGCCACCTCAGAGTCAGGAGTTCCTCAGTGAGTTCACAGTCTGTCACTCCACTGGCTCCTTCAACCATCCTATTTAAAATAACACCCGTTCTGATTTTTGCCACTCCTAGTGAACATCTCAGGTACACATCCGCAGGAAATGATTTCTTTTTTTCTTTTTTTGTCTTTCCTTCTGCAGAAAATAAGGAGCTGCTATATTTTATTCGCTATGACCTCTGAAGAGGTTGCACACAGATTCCAGGCTACCGAATAGTCATGGAGCCCTGCAGCGAGGTCTGCCCCTGGGGGCTGTCCTTTCCACCCTGCCCCTCAGACTCTCACCCTTCTAGCCACACCAGCCCTGGAAAAGCCAGGCTCCTTTATGGCACTTGGTCTTTGTATCTTCTGTATTATAAGCATAGGAGACTCTCTCCCAGTTCCCTCTTGCTACCTTTTACTCATCTCAGGAAGCCTGCCCTAACTGCATCTCTACCCACTTCACTGGGTCAGGAGCAGTGTCATTCACTCTCACAGCCCCCTATCCTTCTGCATCAGCACTAATTAGAACAGTAACTCAGTGCTGCCTGGGACTCCTTGATTCCTGTCTGTCTCTTCAACTATAATAGATTCCGAGCTCCTTGAGGGCAGTCTCTACTGACATGCACCAGCTGACTAAGGAGGGAGCATGTGGAATCACAAGTGCATCCTAAGTCCCTTCACATTTACAAACTATCTCTTCCTTCACCAAATGCACCAGAGGCTATCAATACCTTTCTTGGGTAAAAGGCTGAGACCATATAGGACGAGATGACAGATGAACACTTTCTCTCTCTGTAAAGCCATGTGAAGGTTCTGTTGAGGTAGATTGGTGTGGGGATGAGAAGATGGCTGACTATGACACGTGGCCTCTTGTCCTGGCTCAGCCACTGTTCACTGCATGACCTTGGGAAAGTCCTCCTTTAGACCTCAGCTTCTTTAGTTGTGGCTCAGTATAAAATAATGGTTCAGAATTCAGATTCTAAAATTGGATCTTTGTCATTTACTAGCAAAGCAGTTATCTTCTCTGAATCTCAGTTTCCTCATCTGTAAAGAATTATTGGGTTTCTTAATACTGTTAAGAAAAGGACCTAGCTCACAGAGCTATTCCAAAAACTTAATGAACATCCACTGATTTTACAGCTACTAGCTCTCCCATCCTTTTTTATTTTTAATGGGCTCTACTCATTTGTTTTTCTTTGAAGCCAGAGGTGAGCCCTGCCCCATATTTCAAAAGTAATCTCCCTCATCAACAAAGAAATTCTGGCAAAAACTGACCTGAGACCATTTTTATAAATGTGGACTCCAGGAAGGACATACTGAGACCAGAGTTGTCCCACAGCATATTCTTATCAGATTTGGGACTTAGAAATTCCTAGACTTTCCCAAAGTACCCAAAGTGTACACAAAGACCAGGATCTGAACCTGCCTTACACATGGCTGTAGCTCCAATGCCCAGAATAGTGGCGGAGAGAACGATAGTAGTGAGAGAACAATAAATGTTTGCTAATGAATGATACACAGCCTGAGAGCAAGTCTAGTGCTCAATTCTCTGAGCCTCAAGTTTTTTCATCTGAAAATGGAGATCGAAAAACAGTGAACAATTAATTGTGAGGATTTCATGAGATAATGCATGTAAGGGGTTTAGCATACAGCTTGACACATATGAGTTCAGTGATTGATGGACTTATGGATATAGGTACCCAGAGAGAAAGAGATGGTGTTGATACACCTCACGTTATGTTGTGGCTGGGAGTGGGCACTACAAATAAGAGATCTAGCCTTGAGTTCCTTTTATGGGCAGGGGAAAAAATGGAAGGCTTCCAGAAAGAGGGCGGGACCATAGCTGGGTTACAGAAGAATGGAGAATGTCAGTAGCCTGTGGCCAGGAAATCAGGTGCGGAGGCGACAGAGGGGGCTTTAGGACCCTGCGACTTGGGAGCGCGCGGTTGCCGGGGGCGCGCGGCGCGTGAGGTGAGGGGGAGGGCGCGGCTCTCGCTCCAGCCTAGGGCTGCCTCACGCCCAGCTGCATCTCGGAGGGCGGGGCCGAACCCCCGGGCCGCAGTGCGATTGGCGGAGGCGCGCGGGTGACGCCAACGGCTGGAGCGAGGCTCCGCCCCAGGCCGGCCCCGCCCCCGCGCGCGCGCCGGCGTGTCTGCAGCCTCGCTCTGGCTCGCGCCGCGCCCCCGCGCGGAGTCCGCGCGTCAGTCGGTCTCCTGCACGGCTCTGGGGCGGCCGGTTGCAGCCAGCAGAGCGCGCCGACTCGGGGAGGCGTCGGAGTCCGCGGGTGTCGCGTGAAGAGGCTCGGAGCCCGAAGACTCGCGCAGCGTGATGGCCCCCATTGGCCTTAAAGCCGTGGTCGGAGAGAGTAAGTGGAATCGCCGTCCTCTCCAAAGGCAGGGGCTGCGGCTGCCCGGGAGGAGCCCGGCGCCGTACCTGCCCGCAGCGCTCGGGCCTCTGCGCTGGCTGCTCGCCCCGCCCGGCTGGGAGCTCCTGGCTGAGAGGGCCCCGTTATTCCGGCGCCGCCCTCCGAGGGAAGTCCCTCCGGCCTTCTGCGGCCCGAGCCTGCATCCCTTCTTCCCCCGCTCTCCCCTTCCCGAATTCCTCACCCTTCCCCCACCCTTCCCCTCTTCCCCCACCCCATCCCTCCTCTCTTCGTCCCATCCCTTCTCCTTCACCCATCCCTCCCTTTCATCCCCATTCATCTCTTCCCTCTTAACCTCCATCCCCTTCACCCCCATCGCTCCATCCCTCCCGCTCCCCCTCATCTCTCCCGTCTTCAACCCTGTTTCTCTCCCCTTCACTCCATCCCACCTTCAACTCCATCCCTTTTTCTTTTCCCTTTTACCTCTGGCACCCATCCTTCCCCCTTCACCTCGCCTTTCCCCCCCTGCTGCCCATTGCCCTTGCCTTCTGCACCCCATCAGCCTCTCCTGCACCCTCATTCTTCTTCACTCCCATTACCTTCCCCTCATACCCCCTCTCCCCTCCCTTGCTTTCTTTATTTCCTAAGCGCCCTGATTCCACTCCTTTTTCTGTCTCCAGTCCCTCCCTCTTTTTCCCACCCTCCTTCGTGAATCGTGACGAGCGAAATCCCGGCCTGCGTCCTCCTCCTTCCTCCTCCCTCCCGGGGAGCCAGAGACGCGGTCCCCGGCTGCAGAGACCCACCTGGGAGCGGCTTCGCGCGCCCAGCCTGGGCCACTTCTGGCAGCTGGAGAGACGCCAGTTTTCCAAAGGCTTTGCTCTGCTCGGCCGAGGTCGCCTCTCTCCTCCTCCAGTTCCAGGGTCTCGGCTTCAAGGGCGGGGTCTTATCGGGGTCCTGAACCCTCTTAAATCTCACTGGAGATGAGGATAGCTGTAGCGAACGGCGGGAGGAGTGGCCCTGCCCAGCACCGCAGTCTGCAGTCTCCCTGTTTGCACGACTCAGCCTGTGCTTGGCTGAATGTTTCGGGCGGTTCAAACCACTGTTGCAGGGAGGAAATGGTTGTTTATGGGTTTGGATGAAAGGCTCAACGTAAATGGATTTTTAAAAAATGGATGGTGGTGAGTGTCGGCTGCAGCGGAGTGAGGGTTGATGTTGGTAATATTTGGAAAACGGCGCCCTCACTGCTAAATAAGATTGGTGATATGTGTAGACAAAGTGTCTCCATCCAGTATTTTGGCTACTTAACAACAACAACAAAAATTGTGTAAGGATTGCTGTGGCTTTTGCTAGCTCTTTTAGAATTGTGAGAAAATTAAAACTGGGCATTTCTCTGGAGGAGAGAATGAGAAAGGAAATAGAATAAAAATGGTGGAAATTAGTTTCCTTTGCAATCATTCTCTCATTATAGCACACACACACTCTCTCTTTTTTGCTATCAAATGTTGTTGGCTGTGCAGTGTTCCTTTTGAGCATCATTACTGTTCTTTCTTTCCCATTCTTTTCATTGATGTATAGGCAATAGCCCCACTTGTACAACCTTACTGACCTATTACATCAGAAGAAAATTGTTATAAAAAAATAAAAACTGAACCCCAAACGAGTAAGTTTTTTCAAAGTGTTCACGATAACCCCTACCTTCCCCATGCAGTAAAGGTTCTGAATCATGTACCTTCTGTTTTCTAAGGAGAGTCAAGGCTGTTAGGGACCCTGTAATGCTAATGCCTTCATTTTACCCATGGGAAAGAAATGGAGGCTCGGAGCAGTTAAATGACTTGCCAAAATCAGTGCTAATTGATTTTTAAAACTTAGTATCCATTTCCTTGCAACATTAGTAAAAAACAAACAAAAAATTTTCTTCATTGTTTCAGATATACCATATCCTACCAACCCTTTTTAAAGGGTTATGGAATGTGAATATTACATGTTACATTCTTTCAAATGTTTTGAATAAGGCGCTTTAAAACAAGATACTTAAGTGTTATAGAAATCAAACTTTTGTATCCTTTTGCCAGGACCCAGGTGGCTCCTTAGTCCTCCCCACCCCCACCCCCACCCCACCCCACCCCCATTTTTTTAGAAGCAAGCATAAAGGTAAAAAAAATCAATATATAATATGGCCAAAATTTCTTTTGCGAAATAAAGCAAAGCCACTGTTTACGAAAATAAAACCAAACCAATTTCACATAAGATTGGTGAATGTGTGAACAGTGTTATATCCCTATAAAATTGAGTTAGGCATATATTTTGGGAAAAAATACTGCAATCCTTTGTCAATGATACGGTTAATTCTAACTCCTAATTTTGGATGGGGTTTCTAGCTTTGCCATTTTCCTCTAAAAATAAAAGTGAAATGATGATGTTTTTCACCAGCATGCACCAATTTAAATGTCACCTTTACAGCCTTGTCTTCCCAATCTAAATTAACACCCCATACTCATTGTTCATCGTATTTCCACATTAATTTTCTTCATATCACTTTTAAATTAACTAAAACGATCTTGTTCAGTGTTTTTGTTTTGTTGTATTTGTTTGATTGTTTTATCCACTGGAACATTTCTTCCAGGAGAGCAGGGTCTCTATCTGACATGTTCACCACTGTAGCCTGTGCCAAGAATGGTGCCTGGCTCATAATTGGCAGTCAGTATTTATTGAATGAATGAAAAGAGAATATGATGAAGAGGACGATAAATGTAGTTTTGGCTTGTGACATCTTTTTTTTTTTATTAGGGGAACAGCATGGTCATTGGTTACATATTGCTTTCATGCTACATTGGCATAGTTGACTCTTTTAGGAGGGTGCAGCTCACAGTGGCCCATGCGGGGATCGAACCAGCAACCTTGGTGTTATCAGCATCACGCTCTAACCAACTGAGCTAACTGGTCACCCCTTGTCACATCTTTCTGAGTAGAGTTTTAGAGTGGCAGTAGGTACAGACACAACAAAAGTAGAGGAGATGGGTCAACTTTAGCTGTTCATTCAACAAATATTTGTTGAGAGCCTGCTAGGAGCTATGGGGTAACACAGGATGACTAAAATATGGGACACTCCCACACCTTGTGACAGACATAGACAATCCTGAGATGCTTTCACTGTCACTCCCCCGTCACTCCCCCGACACTTAGGGGATGCTCAGAGGATTGCACTTCTTTGTGTTGGTCTGGCCCAACTAGACCAGAAGTTCCTTCAGGTGAAAGTAGGAGCTTGTCTTATTCTTATGTCAATCCTTGATGTGTGAATTCATGCTTGATACTCGGTAAGCATTGAATGAATGACTTAGTCTTTATGTATAGCAGTTCAGAGAATGGACTCTGGAAGTAGACTACCTGGGATAAAATTCTGATCCACCACTTATTAGCTATGTGATTTTGGCAAGAAATGGAACATTTTTGTGCCTCAATTTCTTCATCTATAAAATGGGTAATAATAGCACCTACAGTGTGGGGTTCTGTATTAAGTTAAGTAATGGAGGTATAGCATTTAGCACAGTTCTTGGCGTACGGTACATTTGGTAAACATTGTCATTATGAAAAGATCCACCAAGAGGATCAGTAAAAGTGTTAGAGGATTTCGAGAAGAAATAGACTAACTCTGTCCTGGGGAGCCAGGGTTTGGGAAGAGAAAGCAGAGTCTCAGCTAAGCTTCTTGAAAGAGGTGCAGATGAACTGGAAAATAGAAGAATCAACCTGAAAAACGTCGATTATAGACAATTTGTATTCTGACCCATTTCTGTTCCCAGTCATACTCATTTCTTTACCTTTTTTCTTTTTTTTCCCCCCTCTATAAAATGTAGTTGTTTTCTGCTCTCTACAAAGAGATCGTAAGAGAAAGGACAGTTTCATTTTTTGTGGCATTTTATATCTATTTTTGTTAATAGATGATGTTTCAATTTTGTAAATCCATGTTGTATAATCCAGAGTGTATTCCTGCTCCCTGAAGTTTTGTCAGTGCGTTACAGAGATGCAAGGGTTACCAAGTGTGCTGTTTGTTTTTCTTGTTGTCTCCTAGATGTTAGCAGTTTCTTCTCATGTTTGCTTATAAGAATCACATTCTTTTGGAAAAGAATGTAGTTTCAATTTGTACGTTAAATACATACGTTTTTCAGATAGGTCCAGGATACATAGGATGTGTCAGAAGTTGAGCGGACAGACGCCTCGGTAGACGCAATCGTCATTCATTTTCTATACTTTTTTTAAAAAAAGAAACTTTGTTAGCATGTAAATAAGTATATTTTGAACTATATTAAGTATATGCATTTTTTCCATTTTTAAAAAGTAAAGTAGATTTGCATACAGTAAAATTCACCCTTTTTAGTGAAGAGTTCTTCAAATTTCAGCCGTTCATATAGTCACATAACCACCATCATAATCAAAATACGAAACAGTGCCCATCACCCCCTCAAATTCTCTTGTGCTGCCTCTTTTTATTTTATTTTATCCTATTTATTTTTTATTTTTTAGCTGATCCACCCTACCACCTGTTGGCAGCTCAGCTCGGGCCGGGAATCGAACCAGCGACCCTGTTGCTCAGAGCTCACAGTTTTGTTTTTTTTTAGAGGGCAGCATCACTGGCCCTCACATGTGGGATCCGAACCGAGGCCCTCTGGCTCCCCAAGCCAGTTCTTAACCTTCGCACCACTCGGCTGGCCCAGAGCTCACACTTTTGAGCGAGCTGTTAACCAACTGAGCCACTCGGTGGGCCCTAGTGCTGCCTCTTTCTAGTCAATGTCTTTTCCCACCCCCAGCCCCTTGCAAACACTATAGTTTTGCCTTTTCCAGAATATCATCTCAATAGACTCATGTAGTATGTAGTTTTTTGAATATGACTTCTTTAATTTAGCATAATAGCATTTGAGAGCCATCCATGTTGCCTGTATCTGTCATTTTTTCCCTTTTCATTGCTGACTGTTCTGTTGTGTGGATGTACTACGGTTTGATGATCTATTCCCCAGCTGAAGGACGTTTGAGTTATTTGCTCTTCGGGGCAATTACAGATGCTTCTAGAATGCTTCTAGAAGCATCCACACACAGATTTTTGTGTAAACATATCACTGGGATATATAAACACCCAGGAGTGGGATTATGGGTTGTATGACAAGTGTATGTTTAACTTTATAAGAAACTGTCAAATTGTTTTCCAAAGTGTCTATACCATTTTACATTTCCAACAGCATCCTTGTTAGCACTTGGTGTGGTCAATTTTTAAAGTTTTAGTCATTCTGATAGGTAGTGGTCTCTCATGGTTTTAATTTGCATTTTTGTAATAACTAATAATGTTAAGCATTTTTTTTTAATTTTATTTTTATTTATGTATTTATTTGCCACCTGTATATCTTCTTTGGTGAAATGTCCAAATCTTTTGCATATTTTTTATTGGGTTGTTTGTTTTCTTATTTGTGAGTTTTGAGAGGTCTTTATATATTTCTGGGTACAAGTTCTTTATCAAATATGTGATTTGTAAATATTTTCTCACAGGTGTGGCTTGTCTCTTCATTTTATTAACAGCATTTTTCATAGAGCAGAAGAAATTTGATGAAATCCAATTTACCAGTTATTCTTTTATGGATAGTGTTTTTGGTATCCTGAGAAATCTTTGTCTAACCCAAGTTCACAAAGATTTTCTATGTTTTGTATATTTCCTGTGTTTTCTTCTAGAAGTTTTGTAGTTTTAGGCCTTACTTTTAGTCTTTGATCCGTTTTGAGTTAATTTTTGTGTATTGTGTGAGCTATGACCCAGGTTCATTTTTGTGTGTATATGAATTTTTTTGGTATGTGAATGTCCAGTTCTAGCAACATTTGTTGAAAAGGCTATTCTTTTTTCCATTGAATTGTCTTTTTTCTTTGTTGAAAATCAGTTGGCCATATATGAGTGGGTGTATTTCTGGGCTCCATGTTCTGTTTCACAGATCAGTATATATGCTTTCACCAACACCCAGCCTGTCTCAACTATTGTAGCTTTTAAAGTAAGACGAAACTGGGTATTATGAGTCCTCCGACTTTGTTCTTTTTCAAAATTGTTTTGGTTCTTTTGGTTCATTTGCTATATCTATACACACACACATAATTTTTCTTTCTCTTTTAAATCTTTTTCAGACCTTCTGCTCAGAATTTCTCTCTCCTTAAATGGATTGGGAAGTTTCCCATCTATTTTTTTTTTAATTGGGGAATTGGGAAGGGGAACAGTGTTGGGGAATTGGGGAAGGGGAACAGCCAAGTTGTTGTCCTTCAATCTTAGTTGTGGAGGGCACAGCTGGCTCAGCTCCAAGTCCGGTCGCCATCCGGTCCCCATCTTTTTATATGTTCTAGAATAGATCAAATAACTTGGAAATTCCCTTCCTTGACTGTTATTTATCTATTTATTTGTTTTTGCAAGCCATTTTTTAAAATTAGTTTCAGGTGTACAAAACAATGTAATTGTTAGACATTTATACCCCTCACAAAGTGATAAACCCCCTCCCCCAATCTACTACCCTTCTGATATCGTATGTAGCTGCTACAATTCCACTGACTCTATTCCCTAAGCTGTACTCCACTTCCCATGACCATATATATATATATATATATATATGTATATATATATATATATATATATATAATTATAGTTGACATTCCGTATTATTCAGCTTCAGGCATACAGCACAGTGGTCAGGCATCTACACCGTCTATGAAGTGGTCTCCCTAATGAGACAAGTGCCCATCTGACCCGCTACAAAATCTTTACAACATTATTGATTATATTCCTTGACTGTTAGAAATGATTTATCTATAAACTATTTGGGAGAAGCGGATAAATATTTGACAACTTTTTAAAATTTATTTCATTACTATTTATTTAGTCTTTGTACTTCTTGAGTCCATTTTGGCAATTTGTATTTCCTTATAAAGTAGGCCTTAAATTTTTCAAATTTATTGAGTTTAAATTAAATTTGTATAACTTTAAAAATATATTCTGCATTGGTAGTTGTGAGCTTCTTTCTTACTCTATCCTGTTTTTGTTATTTTTACAGAAATACTTGCTAGAGACCAGTCAGTTTATTTTAATTGTCTTTTTAAAAAAATCAGTTTCTTCTAGGTTTTGTGTGTGTGTGTGTGTGTTCTTAATTTAATTTTTTGAATCAAATGTTTGGTTAATTTTTTTCTCCTTATAAAAGCATCTAAGGATATGAATTTTTATCTGAGTACAACTTTGGTTGAATCTCATAGGTTTTATTCCCCCTGCCCCCCGCTGCCCCATAGTTTTTAATATACAGTATTCTTGCCATTTATTTCAAAATACCATATAGTCCTCCTTTGTTTTGAACTCGATACTACTCTTATGGGGTGATAAGTAGTTTAAAGTGGGGCATAATTTCCATAAGATGTGGTTTGGGACTCAGGTATCATTCATGTGTTACCCATCAGCTGTAAGAGAGCATATATCTGCCACAGGATCCAAAAAGGGCTTACTGAACGTGCACCGAAAGATTTTCCCTCTGGCGTTTTTTTTTTTTGTTGTGTTTTTTTTTGCACACAGCACCTCTAAGACAAACAGGTATTTGGCAGCTAATGAAGTGCTTTGTCTTCAGTGGAGTAGCCAGGCCAAATTTTATAGTTATCACTGGCAGTTCAACAGCCATAAATTTTGAACTCTTGTCCTGTTGTTGCCTATAGGAGCAGTGCTTGGAGAATCCCCAACTGGTCCTCTTACTTGATTGCCTCAATCAGTGGCTTCTATGCAGGGCTGTTGCTAGAGCTAAAGTTAGGGGAAGGTATGCGCCAGTTCATTTTAATTTCATCTAGTATGAGTTTTACTTACTTTTGCCCCCATGCTTTTTTTTTTTAATTATTATTATTTTTTAATTGGAGAGAAACAATGTTGGGTAGTGGAAAAGTTCTGGACTAGAAGGCAGACATCCATTTGATAGTCCCAGTTTTAACGCTTCGTGGCCGGTGGACTTGGACATGTTATTTAACCATTTTTTACACTGGGAATTCTAATCCCAATGTCACAGAATTGTTTTAAGGCTCACATAAAATAATACACACACAAAATTGCTTGGAAAACAAGAAAGAGTCACTATAAGGGGTTCCTATTTTCTAGATATAATTACAGAGATTAGTTTACTGGCTCAAGTTTACTGAATAAATCATTAAAAGAATCAAGGAAATGAATCACTCCACTCATACTTTTGATAGACACATAATCTAATAATCACTAGACAACAGCCAGCTATGGCCCAGTCTGATGCCCTTTGGGGAGGTTTGCGTTGGTTAAAACAGCAATTTGCTTCTGATATATGCTGGTCTGATCTTAATATACGTCTCTGGGGCTCTGACGCAAGAATAACTACTGATGGCTCAAATTGCAGGCTCTCACAGGGCAGGTTTCCAATATTCTTTTCGTTCTGTTTCTTATATGCCACTGATATTTCACTTTAAATGTCTACTAATTATTTGGTCTTAAAAGCTGATTTAGTGGGGAGTGAATGAGACATTAAGTATTTATCACACAGGAAAGCCTATTTTATTCTTGAGAATAACAACAACAACAAAAATTAGAGAGAGATGGAGAAAAGTAAAGAAAAACAAAGAAATTTTTTAAAAATCACTGGAACCTAGCTGTGAAGATACGGATTGAGTCAGAGCCTCCAGCAGTTAATCTTTGGAGGACTTCTGAGATGTCAGAGAAACCAACCCAGGGCCATGTATCACAGTTTGTTTCTGTTTCAGCATGAATGACTCGGAGGGTTCTCCGACCAAATTTTCATTCATTCAGCAACTATTTATGCAGTCACTCCTGCCTGCCAGAACCTGTGCTAAGGGCAGCACATGTAACGGTGTATAAGTAGACCTGGTTCCAGTGGAATTCAGACAGGTAGTGGTGATACATCGGGGTAAGTGCCCCGAGAAAGGCAAATGGCGTGGTGATATTGGAGCACATGGGGGAGCCCCCCAACAAGGCCTGGGGAATGAGGGAGGCTGAGGGAGGCCTGGAGGATGAGGCGGAGTTAGCCAGGAGACAGCTGGTGTTGGTGGGGCCTGGGGGAGACAATATCCAGACTTGGGAAGAAAATGAGAAAGGTTCAGTGTGGCAAAGCTGGGGGGTGAGGGTGTGTGCAGAGGGAGTTGGAGAGGTGCTCGGGGCTTTCCTGTCCTCGTGAAGGACTTTTGTCTTTATTCCAGGAGCAGTGGAACACTATTGAAGGCTTTAAGTCAGGGAGAGACATGGTTAGAATTTAGCTCTGAAAGATCTCTGGTTGCTGTGTGGACAGTGGATGGAAGGGAGTGAGACCGAGGGCAGAGGGCTCAGTTAGGAAGCTGTTACGGTGGTCCAGGTTGGAGACAGTGATGGTGAGAGTGGGGATCTCTGCCAGGGATGGAGAAATGGCTGGTGGGGAGAACTACTTGAAGGAGCCTTGGGAGGTAAAAGTGTCAGGTCATGGTGATCGATGGGATGTGGAGGATGAGGGAAAAGGGTTGGGAGAGATCCCCAGTGTTCTGGCTTGGGCAGCCAATTGGAAGGCCATGCCATTCACGGAGGCATGAAAGACGGAGAAGAAACAGGTTTGCTGAGGAAGATCCGCTTTTGCAGGCACGGTGTTTCAGGGGCTTGTGCACTATCTAAGGGCAGGTGGGAAGCGTAGCCAGCAGGCTTGCGAGTCAGAGGCAGGAAAGAGAATCTAGCTGAGCAGCATCTATGATTCTGTGACTCCCAGGGCCCATCCTCAAGGCGTCTCAAAGCTAGCTGGAGCCAGCAACCCAGAGTCCTGGATTGGGAGGCTTGGGAGGCTTGGCAGGTAGAAACTTTTCACGAGTTTTCCCCCTGTGTCTTAGCAAGTCAGCCCTTGCCTCTGTGAACGTCATTGTTCAGGATTGCTTTGAGGAAGAAATGAGAAAATGGCTGTAGTCAATCAAAATGCAAAGCCCTGAGGATTTGGGATTTATGCTGTGTCAAGGTGCAGTCACATTGTAGACTCTTGGCTCTGGGAAGGGTCTCAGAAGCATCTAGTCTAGACTGTCACCCAGAGCAGGAAGTCAGATTGTACTAGTCTGTTGCATGGACCATGTTGGCAGATTTTTTTTTTCCTTCTGTGTGGCTATTGGGGACAGGCAGTGTTATTTTCATGTTCTGTGCCAGCAAGGATTCACAATGACAAGTATAAGCTACCAGGACTGTTAACAATTAAGTGTTAGGATGGAAAAGCTGCTTATAACTCGGCTTAGATATAGCTCAGGACGATTCCAGTCCAGTTGCAGATGAGTCTCATGAACCTCCTTTAATGGCAGCAGGAGCAAAGCTGCTTCTGTTTGGCAGCTGAAAGGGAAGGAGGAAGGACTTTTAGGCGTAGATGGTTTCCAGAGCCCCCATACTGGGAGCGGCAGAGTGAGGCAAGCTGGTTGCTCCTCTTCTCTCATAGCTTCTTATCACCCAGCTTCCTGAGCACCGGTGCAGCCGAGGGAGGAAGGAGGAAGGCCTTTCCCTGGTCTCTGGACGCATCAACATTGTTGGCACTAGTTGCTGGGGAGTTGAGGAAATTAGAACATTGGAGCCGAACGAGAGTCTCCCTCCACTTTGGGTTAATTTCACACTCTAGACTTTCAACAATCGATTATTGTGAGGCAGACCCCTGAAAATGACTCAGCCTATAGACCTCATCGTATTTGGGTAAAAGTGCTTCTCTGGGATTTTAAGATGCGGCAATCATGTGTCTACTGCGAGTTTTCCAGTTTGCTTTCCCTCAGGTAATCTGAGGTTGGGTTACCTTGAACTTTACTATTTGGGTTGTTTGGTGCTGTCAGTTTCTCTCTCCTCCTCCTCCCCCTCCTCCCACTTCCATCCCCCTTCTTCCTCCTTCTCTTCCTCTTCCTCCTTTTGCCCCATCTTTCTCTCTCTCTCTCACGTCCCATCCCTCTTTATTCTTTAAGGAACTTCGAAATTCAAGTTAGAGTAGTGAGCTTTTTCAGGCTTTAACTGAGACGGAATGATGTGGTCAGTCTCTCATAGAGTGGTAACACTCCTTTCCCTGCCTCCAACCTCTTCTTAAGAAATATTTCCAACATACTGAAAAGTTGAAAGAACAGTGTGTGGTCACCCACCTACCTTCTACCAGGTTGAACAATTAACCTCATGCCATATTTGTTTTTATCTCTTTAAATAAATACTTTTTACTAAAGGTTTAGGGTTAGGGGTTAGATGTTGCGGAAGAAAAAAATGAATGAATTTGTAGATATAGCAATAGAAACTATCCAAAGTGAAACATAGAAAAAAGGCTGGGGGGAAAAAAAACACAAGCGTGCATCATTGAGCCGTGAAACAATCTTCCTTTATGCCGCTCTCGTTAAAAAAAAATAAAATAAAATAATGATGATAATAATAATAATAAAACATTGCATAGTCTGTTTCCTCCAGGTTTTATTGTTGTTGTTTTGTTTGTTTGGTCTCTTTCCATGTAGGGACTTTCCTTGGATGTGTCACACACCCTGATTGGCTGCTTGTGATTAAGAATGAGAGCCGGAAATGCTGTTTGGGAGCACTGACCTTGTGGACGGGTCTGATCTCTGGGCTGCTTGTTGGGTACCCCCAATGTCAGTATCTTTAGATTTTCCGTCTTGGACTCAGTGCCCCAGAGAAGTCTCTTTCTGTCTCCTGCCTGGGAGATAAAGGTCTGGCTGCCTGACTTCTGGGAGCTGAGTGGATGAAGTGCCCATCCACTTCATCCCCGCGCATGGAGGGTAGTGCTCCGCAATTCATACATATGGTAATTTAGTCCTTCTGTTTTCCCTATTGGACTCACGCTGTCAACTGTGCCTTGGGCACCTCAGTCCAGGGACCCTCGACTCTCTCTGAAGAGGAAATTTTCAGTGTTCCACTATGTTGGTAGAAGGACAGTCACCCAGCGATGGGAAGTGGTAGGAGGGATGCCTTATGCCCCATATTTTTAGGTTCCATAAGTACCTGGTGCTGCCAGTCCCCAAAACTGTTAAGGATTTCGCTGGTTTTCAGTGTTCCCTACTCCTCGCTTAGGACTGCATTTCAGATTCAGCTTTCCTAGGTCTGCTAAGTCAGTTACCACACATCTACTGTAGAAAATAAGACCGCAGACTCAGAATTTAAAAATAAGACTTTATCATTTATAAGAACTGCATTCCAGGAAGGAAGAAGGGGAGTGGCTGCCAGCCAGAGGCTGGGGACCACCCCATCCGAGTTTCTTAACATAGCAGAATGACTGGCTCGTTTGGCCTCTCTTTCCCTTTCCCACCCAGAGGAGCATGGAAACAGTCTGCTAGAGTTCAGGAGCTGATTGGGCAGCAAACAAAAATCCGACTACACAGAGACAGGTTACAAAAATATTTGGGACACCCCAAACCCAGGAATTTCATTTGGAATTGCTTCATTAGCTCATGTGAAGCAGGAAATCAAGATCATTTCTTCTTATGCTGGGCAAAGGCCATTATCCTAACATACATATCCTGAGGGTCATATTCAAACAGTGCCTAAGTAAGTGGGGAGAGGACAAAGAGAGCCCACCTACACATTTTGATACAAATAGATGGCCAGAGAGAAATTGCCTTTGGCTTAGGTGATTTAGGCAGAAAAGAAAAGAAAAAAAATCTACACAGGTGCTTTGCATTCAAATACAAAAAGCAGAATCTTTTTTACAGAGTGTGGAAGACTGGTGAGAAAATCACCCAGTCTGCATATTCAGTGAAAGTTCGTGCACACTCAGCTCTTTTGGATTTTCAGTGTTTCTTCTCTTCTTGGAGCTCCACCTTCTTATTGTGCTTGATCCTGCGCCCAAAACCCAACAGGATGTTTTCTTTTCTTGGTATCTTATTGTAACCAGTTACATGGATTTGGGAAAAGGAAGCGGCCCTCCTGAAATTAGACCTGTGTGTGTGTTGGGGGATGGGAATGGGGAAAATAATTTCTGCCTTCTGGAAGCTTCCTAGGGACTTTTGTCATGTCAATTTGACACCTCTAGAATGGCTGTATTGAAGGTTCCAGAGGAGGCTTGACCCCGTGGTCTTAAACTGTGTGAGACTAAGCATTTTTTAATATCTCAGACCTGAAGCAGATTAAATCTTAGAGCAAAACAGATAGGGCTGATCAGAATCTTGGACTTCAAAATAAGATGATTCCTACCACCCCCGTCATGGACAAGTTACTCCATCTCTGTCAGGTTGTTTCTTTATAAAATGGACGCCATCAGGGTTTCTCTACCTCGGCACTACTGCCATTTTGGGCCGTGTAAGCCTGTGCATTCTAGGATGTGTTTGGCAGCATCCCTGGCCTCTCCCCACCAGCTACCCACAGCACCCTCCACTCGTGACAATCGAAATTGTCTCCAGACATTGCTAATGTGCCCTGAGGGGTAAAATGACTTTGCACTGAAAAACCACTGAACTGGATGATCTCTGTGCCCCCTGTCTGCTCTGGGTTCCTGGAGTTACATGAAACATTCCATTCTTTTCCCCTCTTTCCAAAGTGCATTTTCCCTTTAGTCCTTAGGGAAACTCCCATTTAAGTCAAGACATGTGATTTGGAGCCATTATATGCCACATCTACCAATTTAAGATACTGGCCACGTTAGTGGATTCCTTTCAAGATCAAGACAGATAGTGATTCTTGGTGCCTGCAGTTCTAGGTGGAATCACTGCAGTCGTCATAGAGTCTGTATCAGGAGGGGGACCCACTCTTTGCAGAGAATCAGGCCCACCAAATGGGCCACCAGCAGATGAGGCCTGCTGCTGTGCATAATGGCAAGGGCAGTGTGTTTTGTTTTGTTTTGCTTCTTTAGCAAATGTCAAATGCTTCCCACATGGCTGCATGATAGTATCACTCTCTTGTATAAAAATGGCCCTCATTCTTGAGTCCTTTGTTTTAAAAATGTCTTACTTACAATCGTAGCGCTTTCTGTCCTGGAAGATTAATTGCCATTTCACCACTTTTTGTCTTTGTTCGTTCTTTTTGTTTCAACACGTTAATGTAACTGAATAGTATTTACTACTGTAAGCTATTGATTTTAAGAAGATATACATTGTTTTGGTTTCCTTTTTTGGTTGATGTTTTTATACTCATACATCTGATAACTTCACAGCTCCTGCAGTGTGTTGTAGGCAACCTCGGAGGAAGAAAACGGCTCCTTTGGAGCTGAGGTGAAGTGACTGCTGCATCTACAGTATGACTGGGCACCCCTGCTTCTAAGCTCATGTCGTCCCCAGTTTGAGATTCCCTTTCTACTAATCAGAGTTCCAAGGTCCATGAGGCTTTACCTTAGAGACTTTCTACCGTGTTTTCCCGGAAATAAGACCTAGCCGGAGAAGAAGCCATAGCATGATATAGAGGGCACGCACCCCTCACATGAGGGTTTTATGACCTGTTTCAGGGAGAAGGGCGCCTTTTCCACAAACTCCTTCAGCTTAAAATATTGAGTATGCCAAGGTTTTGGCACCTAAAATCATGCTACGGCTTATTTTTCAGCTAGGTCTTATTTTCGGGGAAACAGGGTAGCTCCTTAACTTTTTGGCTATAAACTTTTTGAAACAGAAAGGAGGAAATGAGATCGAAAAATGAGGATTTCCTGTGAAAGAGAAAGTGAATAGTCATTTCTGCAACTCTCTTCAGCATCTTTAATGGGTCTGGGCTTAGGATTCAGTTTCTCCGATATCAGGCGTTTATCATCACGCACTCCTCTTAGGTCCTGGCAGCAGCCCAAGGTTTGGGTGTCATAACATTGGGCATTTGCGTCTTATGCAACCTCTGGGTGTGCTTACAAGGGCAGTGGGATTGAGTCACTGTTCACCCATCTCTGCATGGTCTAAAGCTCATGACCACCCCAAAAAGTCGGCCTCCTCCCTTCTCTCCCGCTCCCCACCACCCCCAAGTAAACCTAAATATGAACATTCCCAGATTTACTAATTGTCGTTGAACAGTTAGAGGGCTCTGGTGCCCTGTTCTTGCCCTGTGCCTGACAATTTGTGGTCTATTTTGGTCACTCTAACTTCCACAAAGTATAATTTCAATACAAATTGATAGGAAATTATAATTCTAGATAACTGATATTTTATAGGTAGGGATAAGCCAGAGCATTTGTCTTCAGATGGAGACACTATGGAGTAATTCCATATTAAGCAAAACTGCATTGTTTTTTAGAGTTTGAAGTTTTCATCTAAAATTCTCTGATGACTTTTTAGTTTGACACCTTTTTTAAAAAAGATTTTATTGGGGAATTGGGGAAGGGGAACATTGTGTTTTCTATGACAAGTCAAGTTGTCCTTCAATCTTAGTTGTGGAGGGTGCAAACTCAGCTCCAGGGGGCGCAGCCCACCATCCCATGTGGGAATCGAACTGGCAACCTTGTTGTTAAGAGCACGTGCTGTAACCAACTGAGCCATCTGACTGCCCTCTGATGACTTTTTAAAAACAGCTTTCTTGAGATATGATTCACATACCATACCAATCACCATTTAAAGTGTACAGCTCAGTGGTTTTTAGTATATTCACAGAATCATGTATTCATCATCACAATTTTAGAATACTTTCATTACCCCGGAAAGAAACTTTGTACTCCTTAGGTATCACCCCCAACTTCCCTATGCCCTCTGCCCTAGGCAACTATTATTAATAATCTACTTTCTATTTCTATGGATTTACCTGTTCTGGACATTTCATATAAATGGACTCACACAAATGTGGCTCTTAGTGATTGGCTTCTTTGACTTAGCATGTTTTAAAAGCTCATCCATGCTGTAGTATGCATCAGTGCTTCCTTCCTTTTCGTGGCTGAATTATATTCCATTGTATGGATGTGCGTCATGTATCCATCCATCAGTTGATGGCCAGTTGGGTTGTTGCCACTTTTTAGCTATTATGAGCAATGCTGCTATGAACATTCATTTATAAGTGTTTGTGTAGACTTATGTTTTCATTTCTCTTAGGTATATACCTAGGAGTGGAATTGTTGAATCTTATAGTAATTCTACATTCAGCCATTTGAGGAACTGCCAGACTATTTTCCAAAGAGGCTGCACCGTTTGACCTTCCCACCAGCAGTGCATGAGGGTCTTCATGACTTTTTATCTTATGCTGCAGGTGTAATGTCTTGTTTCTTCAACTGGACTACAAGTTCCTTGAGTTCAAGAAATTGCTTTATACTTTTTTATGGGGGTGATGGTTTCTCTCCATAGATTTTATGTAGTGTTGTGCATTTTATTGTGCAATAGTTAGATACTTCACTTCTTGGGTCCTCAGTTACCCCCTTTGACAAAGGAGTTGATTATAATAATTAATCTCCGAGGGTCACTGTAAGCTTTAAATGAGATGATCCATGTAAAACGTATAGGACAATGTATTCCATATGTTGAGTTGTCGGAAAAGTCGTGACATATTTTTTTCTATGTTTTTCGTTGCAAAAATGCGTCACGACTTTTCTGATAACCCAATAGTAAGTCTTCAATAAATGTTAGATACTACCACTATTGGGGGTAATTTTTTTCTTATTGCAACTGAATTATGGACTGAGTTTTTTTCTTTAACATGAACTTTTAAAAGAATTTCAGCTAAGGTTGTGATATCTCAATTAGACACTGGTAAACAATTAGTCTATTGAGAAGTGGTAAGATGGCAGAAACTTTGAACCTGCACATTTGTGTCTATACACTCACATAATACCTCACTCCTCACAGAATTTGAGTGAGGAGAGTTAAGGGAAAAACATTTCTAGATCCTTCTGGTTTGCAAACTTGTGTTGGCTAGAATAGCTATAGTTTGCTTGTCATATTCCTCAAGAAAAAAGAGATTTCTCTCCCCAGCTGTCCCTGTGAAAGAGTCTCTGAGACTTTTTTTTCCAAGTGGTGGTCTTTGAACTGGGAGTTCCAAATCCAGGGGTGTCAGAAGAGTGGTGGCTGGAAGGGGCGTGTCGGTGGTTGCCAGAGCCGCCAGATGCAATCGCTTTACCCAGCCATGCCGTGCACTGGCAGCAGAACTGCTCATTTCACTCCCAGCAAGCACTGCTCACTTATGCCACTCAGGGAGTTCATTCATTCTGCAGGCATTTGCTAAGTCATTATTTTATGCCAGATGCCGGAGATGGGCGGGAGTGAGAGCACAGGGATGGGGAGGGAGCTGTCATGTTTGAAGATGAATGAATGAGGCTTAGTGTACAAGGAGTGGAGTGCAGTGAGCGACCTGTGGAGTCCTTCCTTGGCGAGCAGTTACTGCTTCGAAGACTAAGTGAGACTCTGGGCGGCCTCTCTGAGTGCATTCCGAGGCGTCCTCTCCCCCACTGAGCTTACCCTGTCTCCCCATATCTGCTGTCTCTCCATTCTTAGCCTGTCTCATCCTTGTTCCCAACTTGGGGACTTTGCACCTGCTCTCCCTGTACCTGGGAAACTTCCTGCAGGTCTTCACAGGGTTGGTTCCTCACTACCTCCTCAGAGGACCTTGTACCCGGCCCCCGTCACACTCTAGGTCATTAACCTTTTTAGTTTCCTTTGAGCACTTGCTCTCTAGAATGACCTTGTTTATTTCGTTGTGTTCATTGACTGTCTCCTTCCACATCAGGCGTAAAACCTTGTGAGCAGGAGTCTTGTTTAGTTTCGTGGCCTTTCCAGTGCCTGGAAGGGTGCCTGGCCCATAGCAAGTGTTCAATAAATCATCATTGTCGAATGGATGAGAGAAGTGTATGCAGAGAAAGAAACTGGAAAACAGGAGACACCTCTAACTCCATGGAGGAGCAATAAGAAGCCAGTTGGAAGTCATTGGATTCTTCCTTATTAGGAAGGTCAAATACCGTGTGAAATAGATGATGGTGATGCTGGTGACAGCCAACAGTGTTAAGTTTCGTTCTAAGCACTGAGTTAGTGCTTTACACACATTACTCATTTAATCCTCACAATAACTGTGAGGCATGTGTCGTGTTTCCCATTTTACAGATGGGGAAACTGACACAGGTGTAATAACTTGCCCGAAGTCACAGCTAGTACGTGGAAGGGCAGGAATCGGAACCTTAACCATCTGGTTCCAAACCCATCTGAATCACTTTGCTGTGTCAAGGCGATCATTGCAGTGCAACGGAGGAAAGGACACTTGGGTTCGGAGTGTAGTCCATGCTGGTGCCTGAGGGGCAGTATGTGCGTGTGGTGGGAAAAGCGTTTGGACAGGGATGCAGAGACCCGTTTCTGCTCACTCTGCGCTGACGAGTCAGAGGCCTTGCCCACTCCAGATGGCTGTGTTTTGCCATCTTAATTTAGTATCTTAATTCTAAAACGAGGGACTTAGACCCTGGGCTTAGATGATCTCTAAAGTTCCTTCCAGTAGAAGTTGTTAAGCACCAAAGAAGTGAATCCATCGAAAGTTCCTTTACCTCCCCAGGCCTCAATGCGCTTGCGTTCCCTCACACTTATATATGCCTGCACAAGGACCTGTAAGGGTGCCCCCTGAACTGGCAGTGCCCGTTTCCCTCAAGAGTTGGGGTGGGGGGAGGGAGGGAGGGAAATTGAGAGCACTTGAGAGTACTTAGAAGGCTTGTTTTCATGTGTTTGAACGTTTCCCCTCTCTTGTTTACCATTACCTCATTCCACCTGGGAAGATGCATCTGTTAGCAAGGAGAATCATCAGCCCAGAGCATGACATTCAGGGACTTGGCTGCTGTCTGCAGATATGCGAAGTGCTGTCGGGGAAAGAGGAACAGCCTTCTTGGGGCTCCAGAGAAGAGTTACCAGGAGCAGGTGGAATGGACGGGGGTGGGGTCCCAGCCCAGTACACACTGGTAACCAGTGGAGGGATCTTCCTAGAAACTGGTTACTGTTGCCATGTCAAAGTCCTCTTGGTTTTTATGGAGTTATTTTGTATCTGCAGCCTCTCTAAATGTTTTGTTTCTAATAATTTTTCAGTTGATTCCCATGATTTCTGCAGGCAGATATTCTGCATCTTCCTCACCAATATTACACTTCATTTTGTTTTCTTGCCTTAGTGAATTTTCAGAACAATGTTAAGTAACAGCAGATTAAAAATCTAGTCCTGCGTTGTGCCCGAGCTGAGCTGTTGCTGAGCTGCCAACAGGTGGCCGGATGGCTCAACTGGTGTAACAAGATTGCCTGTTCGATGGTGGGCTACGCCCACCTGCAACTAAGACTGGACTTGGCACCGTGAGCTGAGCTGCCACCTAGATGGCTCAGTGGATGGAGCGTGCGCTCTTAACAACAAGGCTGCTGGTTCGACTCCCGCATGGGATGGTGGCTATGCCCACCCGCAACTAAGATTGAACACAGCACCTTGAGCTTAGAG
>NW_017731353.1:2081838-2086724 GCF_001890085.2 Hipposideros armiger
CGCGCAGCTCAAGATGCCGTGTTCAAGATCCCATGCAGGAGTCTAACTAGAAATCTTGTTGTTGGGAGCACGTGCTCTCACCAGCTGAGCCATCCTGCCACCTGTTGGCAGCCCAGCGGCAGTTCAACTCAGGCGCAGCTCACTGGCCCATGTGGGAATCGAACCGGTGGCCCTGTTGCTCAGAGCTCGCACCCTTAAGCCAACTCTTAACCAACTGAGCCACTCGGCTGGCCTTAACTTGTGATACTTCTTGATTTTTCAGTTCTACCTGTCTCTTCCCCTGTCAGAAGGTGACTTGAATTTAAAGTCAGCAAATTAATTTTGTGTAGTAGCAAGAGAGAGAGAGAAAACGTTCATCCCTAGTAATGCTACAAATTCAAATAAAGATAGTGAAACATACCATTTTCTGCTGACACATTAGCAAAGATTAAAATAAACAAATCTCAAGGTATTCTCAGTTAGTATATTAATTTGGAGAGTCACCCAAAGTAGTAGTGAGGGTGTAAATCGTGCTTTTGGAAAAATAATTAAGCAGAATTTATCAAGAACCCAGAGCATTTATACTCTTCACCCATTCATCCCATACCCAGAAAGCTCTCCGAACAGTTTGTGTGAAGAAAAGCCCTGGGTGCAAAGATGTTCACTGATACATTTTTTAGAGCATTTTTCCTATTACAAAAAATAATGTGTGCTCAATACAGAAAGCTTGGGAGCACATATGCAGACACAAATTAGCAACTAAAGATTAATCATAATCTTACTGCACAACAAGAACATTTTGGTATAAATTTTAAAAAATTTTTCCCCATGCATATATACTTAAAAAAAAATAGTTGTAACGTGTCTTTTTTCTTTCTCCTAGCCATATATTTAGAGCATTTTCTCTCTGTGTTGTACTAACCCTAGTTGAAACCAGTTCTTCTTTCCTTCCTGGCTTGTACCTGGAGAGCCGAACATTGTTTGAAAAAAAAAAAATCACACAGTTGAGCTGCCTGATTTCACTTTAAATTCATGGTCAAGAACCTCAAATTAGCCCTTAATACTGTCCAGAAATGCTAAAACATCTCCATAGTAAATTTACTTTCCCAATCTTTGGAAAGATATTCAATACCTTCTTTCTTCAGACTTTCCAGAGTGGACACTACTCTGCCCACTCTTAGCCAGTGACCTTATCTCCAACAAGGAAACTCCTCACCTCTGCCACCAAACCTTCAAGCCCACCCCCTCCCTGCTTCCCTCTGGATGCCAGGTGGTGCCCTGCTGCTTAATACAGTGACTGGCAAACAGTGGTTACCCAACAAATGTTACTGAATGAAAGAGGGAATAAATGAATATATAGTTTCCCATATCATTATTTCTAATGAGTACATTGTATTCCATTGTACAAATGTAACCTAATTTACTTACCCTGCTCTATTATTGGATATATTTGTTCCTAAATTTTCACCACGCGAAAACATGGGAAATAATCTAAATGGCTATTGAGACAATTGCTGACTAACTATAGACTGTTATGCAGGCATTTAAAATCTTAGGAAGCATTTTTATTAACCTGGAGGAATAAGTTTGTTACCAAAAAGAAAAAACAATACAAAATTATATATACGGCATAGTCTTAACTGTAAAATTGCGTTGAAAAAGCTAGTAGGAAATAACTAAAATGTTAATTAAGCATTTCAAGTTGGCAGGATTACAGATGATTTTTCTTTTTTATTTTTTTAAAAGTACACAAGTAACACACGGTATTTTCTTTATACTTTTCTGTGTTTTCTGAGTTAACTGCAGTGAGTGTGTTTTTTATAATCAGGAATACAGTTTTTAAACATTTTAGAACACATTTATGACACATGAGATTATTGAAGATAGTCAAAAGTAAAGTTCGGAACCGTTGTGCTCTAGAGAGTGACTTACATGCTTGAAACACACTTGCTGAAGACAACTTCCAGGCCTGTTTAGTACGTGGGTTTAGAAAGAGTGGCAAGAATGGCATTTCCTGTGACACCTGCGTGGCTGGGTACTCTTGTGTGTGGAGGGGCATTGTAGCACCTGGGGCTTACCAAAATGGTGCTTTTTGGGTGAGAACATCTCACAGATATGCTTAGGGTTGGGAAGACTTCCCAACAGCGCCTCCCACGTGTTGTTGGAGCTTGAAGGTGGGGGGCTCATTGTCACAGCCATTTACTCACTTAATTTGAGGTAGTGGTTCTCAAACTCAAGACCCTTTTGGGAGTCCATGAGGTCAAAACTATCTTCATTAATAAGACTACTAAGATGTGATTTGTCTTTTTCGCTCTCATTCTCTCACAAGTGCACAGTGGAGCTTTCCACATGTTATATGATTTACAACAGATTGTAGAAGCAGATAGGAGCATCCAGCTGTCTTCTATGAAGCCAGACATTAAAGAGAGTTGCAAAAATGTAAATTTAAAAAAAAGCCAATATTCTCACTAAAATCTTTTTCTTGTTAAAATACAGTTATTTCATTAAAATGCTGTTTATGTGAACATATGTAATGGGTTTATTGTTAATGAATTAACTTTTAAAATTTTCTCAGTTTTACTATTTCTAATACGGTAAATATCAGTAGATATTTACCCACATAAGCAAACACTCTTTGGGGCCTTCAATTTTTTTTTTAAGATTTTTATTGGGGAATTGGGGGGATGGGAACAGTGCTGGGGAATTGGGGNGATTGAAGAACAACAACTTGGCTGGTCCCCTTCCCCAATTCCCCAACACTGTTCCCCTCCCCCAATTCCCCAATAAAATCTTAAAAAAAAAAAATCTAGTCCTGTGTGCCTGTGTTGTGACAGTAAATGTTTTACTCTCTCTGGGCCCCACTTGTGTTTCAGCGTTAATGGGTCTCTTCCTAGGTATCCAGAGGTCGGTCTCTGTCCCCTCAGCAGGGGGTAAGGATTCTCATGTTTAATGTTATATTTACATTTCAGATTTATGTACACTGATGCTTTGGTGCCACGATTCCAAAATGTCATATTCACATGTATATTGTGGGTCAGAGTTTTCAAAGCTTTGGTGAAATACCCAGAGTTTGCTATCTAAATATTTTGTGATTATTTTAAAACTGTATTTTTAATACATATTTTCTTTTAATAGGGTTTTTATATTATAAGGAAAATTCTGATTGATGGAAGTCATGTCTCATAATTTCCTTGTTTCCTTGTCTGTATGAATAACATATTTTTACAGTGACATTACAATCAGTACCTTTGAATGCCTCACACGTGCCGGGCACTGTACTAGGCATTTTATCTCATTAATCTTCATGGCAGGTTATTAGAGTATTATAATTTTAGTTTCACAGATGGGAAAACAGAAGCTTAAAACATTTTAAACTTGCGTAAGGTCACATAGCCAGCAAATGCCTGGATCTGGGTTTTCCCTAGTCTGTCCAACTTTAGTGCTTCCCTTGGCATTTTCTCTTAATCATGAGGGCAGGGGACAATCTTTGCCTGAGTGACCAGCATTTATCCTCACACCACTGGGGTTTATTCAAGAGGGTTTATTGTTTTAGAAGAACTGCCACTCTCAGGCCCAAATAACTCTGGAAATTCCCTGTACTTTGGAGTAGTAAAAGAGGCGGGCAGTTGTGGCCCGAGTTCAGAGTCCCTTAAAGCCCTCAGCAGAATGGGGCACTTCTCCTCCCAGCCTGAGGACACCAGACTCCCTGATGCATCTGTTCAGGGTAGAGTGGGGCCCTGGGGCTGCAGAGCGTAGACCATTTGACTGCCCCATGGTTTTAAGGACTTTGGTGATGCTCGCATTTCTCCCAAGCTTCCGGTCCATCTGCTACTAGTCATGCTACTTCAGGTGTTTTGCCATGCCCTGGGCTCAGGTGTCCTGACACACGTCACTGTGGAGGGCGGTCATGGGTGCCAGGGCCGTAAGGACAGCGCTTCATGAGGTGGGAGGTGAGGTTTGCAGCTGTGCCTAGAGCCTGCGCTTTGGGACTCCAGTTGGTATATCAGGTAGACCTGAAGGTCTCCCCTATAATCTTAAACCACCTGCTTTTATCTCAGGCTGTGGGAGGGATTTGCTGAGTTTGGTAGTCACCCAGGACCTAGAGGATATAGTTGAGAAGGCACCTAGTTTCTCACCCCTTTGGCTCTGAGGGAAACAGCCCACCAGGGCCATGGCCCTGGGATTAGGGAGAAGTTGAGCTCTCTGGTCCTTTGTCCCATCTGCATAGACAAGGTGAGTCGGGGAGCGATGTTTTGGCTGCAGATATACCTGATTTGGCAGGAAGAAATAAGACCTGCTGGCTGGACCAGCCTCGTAAGGCTTGATTGCCAGGGATTATTTGTGGGAAGTAGCCCAAGCGACTGGATTCTGAATGCTAAACTGGGCTCTAATCCTTGTTGCCTTTCTGGTATTGGATTAGAAGAATATAGGGCAGGATTAGAATTGGCTGTTAACAATAACCATGACAACAATTATATGCCGGACAAGTTCACACAGGCCTGATGAGGCAGGAAGGCTGGAAGCTGCAGCCATTACTCCCCGTCTTTACTACTTGTGATACTTTTTTTTTTTATTAAGATTTTTTAATTAGGGAATTGGGGAAGGGGAACAGTGTTGGGGGATTGTCACGTCCAGCGTGGCAAGGGCAAACGGGTTTCTCTTGAGGGGCGGCGCAGATTGAATAAAGAAATAGAGACAAAAGTAAAGTTTAAGAGCAAGACCAAGGGACTCAGTCAGAAAGAAACTGAGCCCCGAATCGGGTCAGCGCATGGCTTTTAATTGAGAATTTTCAAAGAAGTAAAACTGCTGTCAATCAAATTAGCATCCGTATGAGGTCTAGGCCTCAAAGCCTTTTTCCTTTAACATATCCCATTATGTTCCAGCAAATGCTATGCCTTCGCATATCC
>NW_017731353.1:2090004-2146285 GCF_001890085.2 Hipposideros armiger
GAGGGCAGTGTCACTGGCCCTCATATGTGGGATCCGAACCGGGGCCCTCTGGTGTCCCAAGCCAGCTCTTAACCAACGTGCCACTCAGCCGGCCCTGGGGGCCTTCAATTTTTAAGAGTGTAGTGGAGCCCTGAGACCAAAAAGTTAGAGAACCACTGAATTAAGAACACAGGAAGAGAACTCTCTGTATGGTGGATTGATTATGGCTCAGTAAACCGATTGATGGGTTGAACAAAGAGAGCGAAGCCTATGGGGGAGGGGGAGTCACCTAGTCTAATAGGCAGGTGTTGGAAGTCCTTGAAATTACATTAAATTTTCCTTTTTTCCTCCTCCTGTCCCTCTCTCTTCCCCTGCTCCCCCCCTCCCTCCTTCTTTTTTCCCCCCTCCTCCTCCCTTTAGAGATTATGCATGATGTGATAAAGAAGGTCAAGAAGAAGGGGGAGTGGAAGGTAAGTAGAAGAGGACAATTAATGGCTTTCAAGGTGAATTCCTGTGGAGAGCAGAACAGCAGAGGGGAGGGTTGGGGGAAAGGGCCTCTGTTGTGATCAGGGAGTGCAAACAAAGGTAATCTCATCTGCCTCTGGTTTAGAAACCTGGTCAGAAAACTTACCTGAAAGGTCACCTGGTGGGGCATTTTATCAGTGGAACTCTTATTCCTACAAAATCTCACCTGGAACCCATTATACAGCTGAAGAAGGTGGAATCCTCCTTGCTAAAGGAGAGAGAGAGGGCCCCTCTAGACCCCCAGCAGCCGTAAGGCATCTCCACGGAGCCCACGCAAAGGTGGCAAAGGCTCTCGTCTGCTCTGTCCCCATCTGTCTGTTTACATAAGACAAAAGAAGTTACATGTTTATTCATGTAATTTTGAGAGCAATGCTGGATGTTTCATGTATAATGTTCATGAAACAAGTATTTAAGCCAATCAGACTGGTTATGGCCGCGGTTCCTGGAGTGGGTGATGCAGGAGCGGGGAAAAGTGCTGTCGTCCACCAGTGTTCTAAGGGTCACTGGGTTGTCTGGGGCCGGGCGTTCCACTGGCCAGGAGAGCGTGCAGTTTTACCAGAGTTTCCTGTGTGTTCTGGAAGGTTTACTTCAGCCATTCTTGCCCCCAGGTTTTCCTGCAGTCAGGAGCCCACACATTTCCAAGTCCATTGGGCCTGGGACCAGCAGAGTGATTGGTACAGGGGGATTTTGAAGCCTCACCGCTGGCCTTGTGAGATTGTTTTAGCCAGCGCGTCCTCGCCACCAGGGCAGGAGGCTGCCTGGCAGGAAGTCTGTGTGCCCATCTTTGTGGACATGTGAATTTTAAACAAATCTGAGGAAGCTTCCTCATGAAATGAAAACTGATTGGCCCTTGCACTGCAGCCAAATGCTTTCTGGCCCACCTCGTGCCAAGCTTCTGTTACCTCAGTTTGTATCATTAAAGAAGGAGATGAGGACTAGCCTTGTTTTAACTGCCGGCCTCCTCTGTCTTCCTCTGTGGGCTGAATGCAGCTGGGAAAGATTAGCGGAAGAGCTACAGGTGTGAAGCTTTTAGACCAGGCACACTTGTGTTCTTCCGGACTGGCTGCACAAGGGTTTACACCCAGATGATGCACGTGCTGGTGACGGTGCGTCCTGACGGCTTTGCAGCAGAGACCTCACCTTCTAGATCATTAGTGTGGCATGAGTGTCCATCCTCTCTATAGGAAAAAGTTACGCCCTAAGAAAATACTCTCCAACCCGCTTTTCTCTGAGTATGGGTGCTATAGATTATTTTTGTCTTTTATTTCTTTTCTTTTTTTTATGAGTAATTATTTTCTTTATCATGGAAAATTAAAACTTGAAATGTTTTAAGTTTATAAAATTAAGTCAGTGAGAGCAAACTCTTAAGTCCTAGAAGGTTAGGTTTGGGTGTGGGAGATCAGAGCTAGCATGCATTTCAGCAAACTTCTGGCCCATAGGAAATATCGGTAAGTCACTCTTCTGCACTTCTGGGGCTCTTTGAAGTCTGGTGCATTCACTGATGAGAGGGTCAGAGCAGGTGCCGTACAGGCCGTAAGCCTGTGTCTTTGCTTCCAGGTGCTGGTGGTCGATCAGCTAAGCATGCGGATGCTCTCCTCCTGCTGTAAGATGACAGACATCATGACCGAGGGGATAACAAGTGAGCGCACATTCTCTCTGCCCTTGAATGACACTCAGGCCTTCCTTTTGTGCCGGGCTCCCTTCCTCCCTAGTCATTATTATCTCGCTTGACTTTAGATTCTTCCAACAACCTGGGTAGTAAGACCGTAAGTTCCTGAGAGAGACCCAAGATTTCTTGTTCATCACTGAAGCTCTCATCCAGTGCGAGATGCTCATTAAATATCTGTTAGAGAATGCCGAAAGGAAGGTCAAGTCAAGAAAAAAAGGCAGGCCATTCAATAGAAAAAAATGGGTGAAAGACCTAAACAGATACTCAAGAAAGGAAGAAATCCAAATGCCCCATAAATACATGAAAAAAATTGCCCACCCTCATTAGTGATCAGGGAAATGAAGTTAAAACCAGAGTGAGGTATTGCTATACACTCACCAGCCTGGACTATTTTAACCCTGATAATGTCAGTGACAGAGAAGCTGTAGAAAAATGGAAACTCCTGAATGACGGTGTGTCCACTGGTACAGCCACTTAGAGAAACACTTGGCGGTGTCTTGTAGAGCTGAAGGTGTGCGTGTGCTCTGGGCCTGCAAGTCAGTGGTTAGATGTGTGTCCTAGACAACCTCAAGCGTGTGTGCCTGGGATGCACATGCAGGAATGCGCACAGAACATTGTTCATAGTAGCCCCAAAGTCAAAACAACCAAAACATCTGTCAAGAGTAGAATGATAAAATAAATTGTGGCAGCGTCACACAGTGGAATACTATCTAGCAATGAAAATGAATGACCTCTGACTACTGACAATAACATGAACGAATCCAATAAACATATTGGTGAGCAAAAGAAGTGAGATACAAAAAAGTGCTTACAGTATGCTTTAATTTATATAAAGTTCAAGTCCAGGCAGAACTAAGCTCTACTGTTTTGAAGTGCAGGTATAAGTGGTAAAACCTTAAAGAGAAGTGATCATCATTCATGTCAGGATGGTGGTTCTCTTTGGAAGGAAGGAGATTGATGAGGGAGGGTAGGGGGGGTGGGGCGAGGGCACGCACGCAGTGCTGGTGGTGGGCTCTGCTTCCTAAGAGCAGTGCTTATACAGACGTTTGTCTTACAATTATTCGTATGTCTATGTTTTATTCACTCTTTGGCATGTGTTATAATCTCACAATAAATAGGTTTTTTGAAAAAAGTTAAATGACCCACCCAAGATCCCTAGCCAATGTCATACCTGAGACTAGGACCCAGACCTGGCTTCTGTCCCAGAGCTCTTATTCACGATGGTGTGCAGCTCTCGTCTTACTCAGGGGTGCCTTTCAAGAGGGATCACATGTTTTAACCTTTGAAACAGCATTGATTGAAAAGCAGTCTCTTTTGAGGTATTATTTCAAACAAGGAAGTTGACCTTTGGTTTTCCCCTGAGAAAATGTTAGGTGGAACATACCTGTTGTAACACAGTTCCCAATTTTTTCGCCTGGAGACAACTTTATAGGATGTGTGGCTCACAGACTGTGGCTGGTCTTTGTCAAAATTGCTACACCACAGTTCCAGGAGGAAAAGCATGGAGGGTGGAGGTTTGCATTAAGCTAAAGGAATTGAATTTAAAGATTTGCTCTTTATTCAAAGGTTATGTCTTTCCTATTATTTGGTGTTAAAATGTTTTTAAATTGTAAAATTATGGTGATAATATGTTATGGATTTTCTTGTTGATTACATTCTATGTTATATGTAATTATATTGGGTTGTCGGAAAAGTCATGACGTATTTTTTTAATGTTTTTCATTGCAAAAATGCGTCATGACTTTTCCGACAACCCAATATAATTTTGGGGGTGCAGTCACACCTTGGATGTGAGTCCTTCATTTTTAAAAGCACTTTTCCAAATCCAGTTTATCTGTCATTAGAAGCATAGTTCTAAATGGGAGTACATAATTTTTGGTGTGACATTTTGTCATTTAGCAATCCAAGACCAGGCTTGCCCCTGTTTTGAGCTTAGAAAGTTAATTTCCTCGTTGATTTTTTGAAACTTTTTTTCTCTATCAAAGCAAAAAATGCACAAAATTAAGGGGGGAGAATGCCAAATGGAACAAATGAACTTCTGACAAAGAAGCAGCAATGCCCTGCCCTACGCCCTTCTCCCCCGTCTTCCAGGGCCATTACACCAGAAATGGTTACTCTGCTTTTTCTTCTGGTTATAGTTTTGATATTTCTAAATAAATACTTATACTATTATCTCCTGATTCATCAGTGTTAAACGTTATCTGTTGACTTGCGTGGTACATGAGGGTTCAGCTCTCCGCTTCTGCACACAGACTTTCCCCTACCCCAAAGGTGCCTTTTTTAAAATGTCCTTACTTGGCAAAATTTAGAAGTCAGCAACCCTGTGTTGAACCCCAAAACATTTTGGGTGGAAGTATTATTGGCCTATGAAATTCAAAAATCCACAACCATTGCTGAAATAGATGGTTGTAAGATTTGGGTGTTAATTTGGACACTATTTGGGGTGAGAAGTCTTTATAAATGCTAAAGTGGTGCATTTATGTCCCTAGATCACCTGCCTGGGGAGAAGGGCCGCGGGGTGGTGCAGCGTAGGTAACCATCCTAAGTTCTGTCAGGCGACTGGTAAGGTGGTGGCCGCCCCAAAGCTCTTCTTTCCCGGGGAAGTAGCTGACGCAACCATAAAAGATGCAAGAAACCAAAAGCCCCGGGTGTGCTTTAACAAAATGTAATATTTAGTCTTCGACCTATTGAGAGGGACTGTGTTATATAGAAGGTATGTTTGGGATGTCTTCATTTGTAGACATACAGAGGAAAATGATAAAACTATCCAATGGTTGATAAATAAGCCCTACATGGAAATGCTCAAGGAAATGGGTTTGTTTAGGACAGATAAGAAAAACCTGAAGAGGCAAAAGACTGTTCCTGACTGAGTGAGGTCAAGGAATTGAAAAGGGAAATGGGAGGTATTTAGTGTGATGGTTTTGGGTTTTCTAACACCTTCAATGTTGTGGGACAGTGGAATGTGGTCACTCTAAGGAAGGGACAAATGACCTGCCCCCCCGCGCCCCCCATAAATTTGTATCTGCACCAGTCTAAAGGCAGCCTGTACCCATTGCTTCCAGTCTTATGATCGCCAGTTGTGTTTTTCTCATTCACTGTGGGCTGCTGTTTTGTTGTCTAGTTGTGGAAGATATCAACAAATGCAGGGAACCACTGCCCAGCCTGGAGGCTGTGTATCTCATCACTCCATCCGAGAAGGTAAACCCTCCCCGGAGAGCTTTGGCTGAGGCGGAGGCTGCACGTGCTGGCACAGTGTCTGCGTGGCACGGTGTCTGCCGTTTCTAGGCTAAGCACGCATTGACCACACCGCTGTGTTTCAGTCCGCAGTCCACAGACGGGGAGGGAGGGGTGCAGTGAGGAGTGGAGAGGCCATGAGGCTTTCTGGAGTATTAACGCCTCCGCTGTCCAGAAAGCCAGCGCCAGGTCATCCTAGTTTCTCCCTTGCTCTCCCTCTCTCGGAGGAGGTCCGCTGCATCTGGCCAGGGAGCCACCTGCCGAGCTTTGCTGTTTTATGCTTTCAGGTTGATTTCGTCAATTTCCGGTTCGTGTTCAGATATACCTGTCTTATAATTTGGGGGGTTGGTTCAAATCAGCATCCTGACAAATTCCACCTCTAGGTCTCTCAGTCCATATAAGTTCCCTCCAGTTTTCACTCTTTCTTTTCACTTTTAAAAACTGGCTTACATGTGATGCAACGAAATTGCCAGAGCTTCTTCAGGATGCATCTCCTGGAAGGTTTCTGACCAGTTTCCTCTTCTGTGGGCCTCTTCTTAGGAACCCAGCTTATGGTGGCTCCAAGGAACTCACACTGTCATTCTGGAATGAGCTAGGAAGGCTTTTGTTCATGTAAATACTGAAATAATCCTAATTTCAAGTCCTTGGAACTCAGTTATGGCCAAACATGATTTAGAATTATATTCAAAATCCCCCACAACTTTGTGCAAGTGGCTTGAAAGCCCAGTCCAGATATAGGCCCCATTTGCTTCTACAATTGGATTCAGTTCCCGCTTTCCTCTCCCCACAGTCTGTCCGCTCTCTCATCAATGACTTTAAGGACCCACCGACTGCAAAGTACCGGGCTGCACATGTCTTCTTCACCGACTGTAAGTATGGCTGTCCGGTGCTGCCCCACTCTTCCCAGTTAGGTTTCTGTGTGGCAAGGCTGAGCCCAAACCAAGCCAGAGCATCCAGGAAGAAACGCGTTGTTGCCATGTGTGTCCTGATCTTTTATTTCCTTTTCAGAAAAAAAACTGCATAAGAAACAAAAATAAGCACACACAAATACAACCTACTAGGCTGTGCAGTCCTTCCTGATGAAAACTAGCACCTCTTCTTAGGACTAGAGCAGCGGTTCTCAACCTTTCACAGGGGTCGCCTAAGACCATTGGAAAACACATATTTTCGATGGTCTTAGGAACCGAGACACCGCTCCTCTATCCGTCTCCAGGCCCACATGCAGATACGCCCACATATGAGTACCCAGCGACCCCTGTGAAAGGGTCGTTCGACCCCCAAAGGAGTCGCGACCCACAGGTTGAGAAACGCTGGACTAGAGGGTTTCATGCTGAGAAGAATCTCCCAATGCCAGCCTTGGTGTTTCACTGTATAGACTCCCAGATACCATTATAAACTGTAGTGTATTTCCATCGGTTTTTCCACCACAAAGATATTCCAGGAGGTATATCTGAGGCCTTCGTATCAGACAGAACTGCATCATTGTCCTGGAATCCGTTTTGTTATTTTGTGGAGGTTATGTGCGTGGAGCCTGCCTAGTACACAGCATCTTGATCAGTCTGTGTTAACAGCAAAGAGAGATGAGTAGGGCTGGATGGCCAAAGAATGTACAATAATAACAGTTTCCCCAGTGTTCCTCTCTCTAGGAAAAACCCACAAAATTCACCACTGAGAAAAAGGGAAAGGTTCTTGCAAAGAATAATTTTATACTGTTTGAATGTGGGTGACAAAGAGAGCAGGTAGATGGCATTAGTCATAATAAACCGGTAACACATTCCTGGGACCCTGCAGCCGTATGTTTGGCCCAGGAAAGTCAGTAGAAATTATGGTTCCCCACCAACTGGGTCTCCTGAGCAGCGGAGTTCCTTAGAGGGTCCGGGGGAAATGCCTGTATCACATTTCCCAATGATTTGATTTTTCTTTATTTTTCATGCACATGTCAGATGTGAGGTGTTTGTTTATATTATAGACTTTGTCTTTGTCCTTTCTTAACCTCTTACAGTTTTTTTCCTTCCTCTCCTTGATATCAGAAAATGGTTTTTATTAGCTCTTAATAGCTCAGCCTTGATCACCAGGTGTTTCTCTGTTCTACGGCCTTGTAGGTGGGTTTATATTCCTTTTATACCCTAGAGGTACTGGCTGTGTTAGAATGGGGTGAATTTTCTATTTGCCTTTTTAAAATCCTAACAAAGAATCTACCAGACACGTGTGCCTGTTGAAATGAATCCACAAATGGATGGGAAAACCCACTGTCTTTTGTCATTCTTGCAGCTTGTCCAGATGCCCTGTTTAATGAGCTGGTAAAATCTCGAGCAGCCAAAGTCATCAAAACTCTGACGGAAATCAACATTGCATTTCTCCCCTACGAATCCCAGGTGAGGCTGAGTTGGAGGTGCCCGGGAACTCTGCATCCTTATGGAGCTCTGGCAGGTTCTGAGAGGGTGGCGGGGGGTGAAATGCCCCACAGTGGGCGAGACAGTGGGTGAGGGAAGACTTGATGAGTGCGATGTTGTAAGTGGATGCTTATGTCATGGAGAGGCAGTACTCCTTAGGGGTCTGCCCTGGCCCTCATCCTCCTCTCCAGTTATTTCTGATTTGTTTTCAGCCATTGTGCCTTTCTTTGCGTGCATATATCTCTTTGCTCACAGTGTTCACTCTGATTGGCTGACTCCTGAATAACCAAAAGGTAGCCAATCCAGGAGGAGCGTGGAAGGAGAGATGGGAAGGGATCAGACAACACCCATCTGCTGCGAAGGAGACTGTTTTTATGTAGAGATAACCTCAGCCTGTCATGTGCTGAGAGAACAGATGGCAGCCTTCGTCATTAGCCATTAACACTTCACATGCCAAATGCTGTGGCAGCAAACCTCTCCCCTTGGAAAAAAACAGTTGTTAAACCAGTAAAGGTGAAGATTTGTGAGAGTGTACAAAATTCATATCTAAGTATTTTAAGATTTGTTAAAATCTTAAAATCTTCTCCTAACAAAGGAACAAGAGTAACAGAACTTTTATGCATTTTTGTAGAGATAAAAAATGATTGTATCATGCTGGATCTTTATAGATTAGCTTCTAGACACCAAAGAGTGATCTATTTTTAGGTAAGGAAGGATAGAAAAAAATACAGTGTTAACATTTAAAGACAATCTCACTTGGCCTAAAGCCTGCTTCCAGCCTGAGGGCAGGAATTATTTTTTCTCCGTGGGAGCCCAGTCACCACCTGGATTGAACAAAGTCCAACTTTAGCATGTTCAACCATGTTATATTTCATATATTTTTTAAAAGTAATACGTTTTTTTTTAAAAGCCTCAGGTTTTCTAGATGATCAGGGCAGTTTACATAAATGAGATTCTGAGAGAATACTGGTAGCTGGTAGGCTAGGTAGTTTACGAGGAAATTTTAAACTTCAGAACTCTCCAAAGAAAAAGAAAAGAAAACCACTTAGAACATATTCTTGAGGGTAGGAAATTATTAAATCAAAAAGCTCCATTATTTGCCCACAGCCACAGCTCAATGTCTAGCTCCTCCCTTATTTATTTATGCTGGTAATGGCCCCTGAGGTCTGACGCTAATCTGCTCTTCTGCTTACCCCCTGGCCTCCTCATTGTTCATCACGCCCTCGGCAGGCGCCTGCCCTCGGCAGGGCCCTGGCACTAGCCATTCCCTCCATGTGGAAGTCCCCCTGCTGGTGAGAGGCAGTCCTTGCTCAAACAGTCAAAGGTCACCTTCTCAGGAGGCCTTGTCCTCCCCAGCCGGCCCTCCCTCCTGGGTATTCTTTCCCTGCTTCATTATTTTCTCAGACACTTACCAGTTTCTCACATACCATCAAATTTACTTTTCATCATGTTTATTATTTGTCTGCCTTCCTTTCACACACTCCTGGAGGATGGTCATGTTTTGGTCACTCATAGTTCCCAGGTGTGTAGCACAGTACCTGGCACAGCAGACGCCCAGCGCATTTGTAGAGTAAACGTGTTCTGTAGACTCACTTCCAGGGCTGGGGAAAATTCTAACAGTTCACCATTCCCGGATGCAAACACTGTATGTATTTTCTCCCTCTTCCTCAGGTGTATTCCCTGGACTCTGCTGACTCTTTCCAAAGCTTCTACAGTCCCCACAAGGCTCAGATGAAGAATCCTATACTGGAGCGCCTGGCAGAGCAGATCGCAACTCTGTGTGCCACCCTGAAAGAGTACCCAGCCGTGCGGTACCGGGGGTAAGACAGCGCCCAGCCCCCGCGTGAGGAGCTATCCCCCACACTTGGTCTGGCCTTAAAATCCTCTGACAGTTTTCTCAAGAGGGTCAAGATTTGAGCATCACATTTATAATTACTCTTCCAATGGTTTTGTTATTTTCTATATTTTACTGTGAAATATAATGATACAGAAAAGAGCATGAAATAGTTATATTCAGTTATTGAATAACTAAAATGTGAACACCTATCTAACTGCAACCCAGGTTTCCTATAGTTTCTTAAATCTCTTTCTAACCTTTAAAAAGGCATCTTCTTTATAGAAGATGTTTCAGAGTAAGAGAAAACACAAAGAGAATAATTCTGTAAAGGACACGTTCTTCAGATCTTATAGTCACTCACTTATCACTTACCTGCTGTGTGCTAAGTGCTGGGGAGACCACCTGAGGACACTGCCCCTGCCCTTAGAAGGCCCTGACTGGGAAGGCAGGTAAGATACCAGCATGTGTGTGCATAAGCTGTGCACACCTATGGCGAGGCCCTGCGAGACGAGCGCCTTAGGACAAACGAGCCGAGGGCTGAGCAGCCGGAGTAGGGAGAGGGCCCTTTAAGCGAGAGGCTCAAGAATGGCTTCAGACCGGAGGTGACCTGTGAACTAGGTTTTGACGGACAGGTTTGGATTTCAGTAGCCTGATGAGGAGCAGAGGGCGTTTTGTGTGGGCAGTTGGCTCTTGCCGTTGGTATGAGCAGAAGTGTGGAGTTGGGAGGGCGAAGGGCAAGCCTGCGGAGGACTGGCAGCCTAGCGCAGCTATGTGCAGAACAGTGGAGCGAGATGAGGCCATTTCTGGGGGCCTCGGATGCCGGCTGTAGGCTCATGTCCTTCAGTGGCTGTCACTGGGAAACTTCTGGAGGGTTGACGAGGGAGTGAACATAGTGCTGTGGGAGCGTGAAGATGGAGCGTGAGCAGGAGTCAGGCGAGGAGAAACCAGAAGGAGGAGGCCACTCAAGAGGAACCGCGGGCCTGAACTTGGAGGGCCGTGGATCAGTGCTCCACCCATCCTCATTGCCGCATTGTCTGCTGGACCTGTAGCCATAGAAACACGCCTCCCTCCATCAGCCCCAGAACCTGGCTTTCCTCCGTTATTGGCGTTCACTGACAAAAAGCCTGGAGGACATTAAGAAGTGGGGCCTAGGCCCTACCTCTCACAGAGTAGTGGGAGACTGGAGTTCATTTGTGGGAGTCATGGGGCTGGGAACACAGCTGCTTTAGTGCTGACAGCAGGTGGCAGGCAGCAGCCACACCCTAGGTACAGTTGGGCGGGGCCCCAGGAAATACTGTCCGGCTTACCCAAGGGGAAGGGTTTAGACTAAGGTTCTCACTTTTATCTGCTCTGCCTGCAGAAATGTTACTTGCCATGAAAACAAAACAAGACCCAAGGGAATTAGAATTGAGGGAAGTGAGAAGCAGGTGGGTCAGGCTCAGACAGCTTGGTTGTGGGAAAAGGAAGGATGATCAGGACCCTCTGCCGATGTGCGGTTGTTTATCTGAAACTGCTTAGAGAGACTACCTCTTCCTGTTTAGATAGTTAAAAAACAAACAAGGAACTAGAAAATCACTTATGTTCCAGGCACTGAGCTAGGCATTTTTTTTAAATTATGCATGTAATATATGAATATATTCTTATGGTAAAAGGACATTGTGCAGAAGCTCACAGCGTCCTTGACCCTCCCTGCACTGGCCTGCCTTCCTCCCCGAGGGCAGTCAGCGCCATCGTTTGGGTGCAGGGGCCAGTCACCTGTGTCACTCCTCCTTTGTCAGGGAATACAAGGACAATGCTTTGCTGGCTCAGCTAATCCAGGACAAGCTCGACGCCTACAAAGCTGATGACCCAACCATGGGGGAGGTAGGTCTGGATGGGGACCACGTGATTCTCTTGCCAAGTGACCACTGTCCTGGGGACAGCTCAGCTGCTCACAGAGCGTCCATGAGTGCTGCTGTTCCTGCACTTCGGCCTCCAGGGACATGCTCAGGCATTTGGGCAGGCTGGTTCACATTCTGTTCAGTGGAGCTGGGATGACCAACTTGTTTCCGTCCGCCAGGACGTTCCCAGTTTGGGCCCTGAAGACCCTCCTTCCGGGGAACCCCCTCAGTAGTACAGTACCAACCCAGAAAATTGATATTGGTACAATCTCTAGACCTTGTTCAGATTTCAGGTAGTGTGTACATGTACGTATTTGTGTGCGTGTTCTATTTAATTTTACCTGTGTGTAGATTCACGTAACCCCCACTGCAGTTAAGACACAGAGTTCTTCATTATCTTGGTTTTAAAACCAAAAGTCCTAGGCAGACAGGATGGTGAGTCACCCTGTTTGTAGCAGAGCCCAGGTGCTGCTGTCCTTCACGAGCTCACTTTGGACCCCGCCGCAGTTTTGGATCTGCTTCAAAGGACCCTCACTCATTATCAGATAGACACATTGCATTCTCACATGGTGCTTACTTGGGTTCTTGTAGAGCAGTAAATGAACTATAGTCAGTGCTATTTCAGTAGGTTTACCCCCTGAGTTTGCTTCCTGCCATCCCCTTTTACAGGAGGGACTACGCTAGTTGGAGAAGCTGAAATGTGGGGCGGGGGTGGCTTGTGAAAGTTCCCTGTGTCCTTCCTTCCAGGGCCCAGACAAGGCGCGCTCCCAGCTCCTGATCCTGGACCGCGGATTCGACCCCTGCTCCCCCGTGCTACATGAACTCACTTTTCAGGCCATGAGTTACGATCTGCTGCCTATTGAGAATGATGTATACAAGTAAGTGCACACACCCCGGAGGAACTGCAGCTTTGCAAACGAACCTGAAACACCTCTAACTTTAGACAGAGGATGTCATTAATCCTAGGAAAAGCGGGCGCATTGATACCTGCAGTCTTTTCTGTGAGGTCCCAGAATCCAATGGCATTTCTAGCCAGAACCTTGGGCCTCTTTTGGGGAAGAACAAGAACTTTGAATCTTCGGTTCACAGCTCACACCACCTCAGTTCATAGCCTGCTTGGATGTGTTAATATGTCAATTTGGGTGTGTGTGCGTATTCTTATTCAGAGTTGAACCTTCTTAATTATTGATCATGAAATATGACAAAAGAGATCAACAGGAGTTTCTTACTAAACTTTATTTTCAGAGAAGCTCTTTTCTTCATTATAAACAACATTTTTCTTGGTAGTAATCATTAGAAACTAGTTTCTAAAAACCAATTTTTCTTTTTATGGAAACACTACATTGTTCTCATGTCATTAATTTTACAACATTGATCATGAATGAAAGTAGTGGTTTCAAAATGAAGGTTCTGAAAATATGAGTGAAAAATCTCTGCCCTTCTCCCTTTTGGTCCCCATAATTCTTGCCTTCCTGTAGATGGCCGTGATTTCATATGCTGAGGGCCTGTTGCTGGTAGTTGCTAAAAGCTACTAAGTCACCTAACGTTTGAGGATGGTACCCAGGCCTTTCTCAGAGAGTGGCAAACATGATCTTTGTCCCTTATAAGTAACTCTGAACCCACCTATATCCTGACTTCATGCCCTGAACCAGGTGTCTAAGGTGGTGCTTCTATCAGCTCACTCTGAGGATTTTACTACAGAACTTTAAGCCAGTTGAACTTTATTAGAGCTTTGGGTCTCTTCCTGCCCAAGGAATTAGCGGTGTTAGTGCTCATACATGACCTGATACAGACAGTGACACATCGGGTGGTCCTGGGGCTTGTGAAGTCATTCATGTGGATATCTGTCAGCTGAGGACTGTGAGCTCTTGTCTGTTATAAACGAGAAGGAACTGGATGAATTTTGTGGGGATGTCCCCTCTCTAGGTACGAAACAAGTGGCATCGGGGAGGCACGGGTGAAGGAAGTGCTTCTGGACGAGGACGACGACCTCTGGATAACCCTGCGTCACAAGCACATCGCAGAGGTGTCCCAGTAAGAGCCCCTTTCCCCGCCCTCCTCCAAGGCAAAATGACTCTCCCTATCTGTGGTCTCGGAGGCACATACTCTGGGCAGCTTGGCTGGAGCTCTTCAGTGGGTGAATTCCCTGCCTCGGCAAAGGCACCAACATGCTAACCTATGGGGACAGATCCCTTCTGATCTCTGCGCTCCAGCTCCACCAACTTCAGGAAGTTAGAAAATCCATGTTAGGGGGGCTTTGCGAGTTTTTGGAAAGCATTTGTAGTGCTCTCAGCAAAATGCTTTATAAACACTAAACATGTAAAGGTGGTTCCTTCCACTGAAAGATCCAGATTCCACGCAACCCTCTTATATGACTGGTGTGTATCTTCCTCCCTTGTTGTCATACCTAAAATTTCTGAGCAAGAACTGATGTCTGTATACACTGAACCTACCTGAAAATGGTCCAAAATGTTTCTAACACCTAAACATTGTTACAAGACCTTTAAACAGCTCTGTTTTTGCAGAAAGACACATTCTGCTACATTGAGTTGATCTTATCCTTAGGAAATTCACAAGGAAGAGAGAAAAATAATAGTCTTGGTTAGCTCGGTTATTTTAGAAGTGGTCTCCAAACTTTTTGGATCACTCAAATTTAGAAAAATGTTGATGAACACTCCCAGTATTTAAATTTATCTATGAATTAAATATATGCTTTATTGTACTAATGTATATATTTTGCAGAATATACAAAAACGTAGATTTGAAAAGGATGAAGTAAAATAAACATAAATAGATGTCCTAATATTTTCTTCTCTCTTTTCAAGTCTGGAGGCCCTGGTTTAGAATATGAGTTAGAAAAACAATATATCGCTTTCCTCTCTCCTCTTAGAAATCACTTTTAATGCATACCTTACTGGCAGGAAAAGTCTCTACATTTTCCTAAAGGAAGACTGTTGCATTGCTCCTGTAGCATCCTTTAGAGGCGCTTGGTGTTGCTTTGAAACTTAGCTGCCTCCTTCTGTCTTCCAGGGAAGTCACCCGTTCTCTGAAAGATTTTTCTTCCAGCAAGAGAATGAACACTGGAGAGAAGGTAAACCCACACTAACCTGCAGTGAGTGCCCTTTAAGCTGATCGCTGCTTTCTCTCTAGGGGCAGCGAGGACATCTCTGCATAAGACCAGAGCGTTGCAGGGGGTCGTAGTCCTTCATCTGTGATCATTTTGTCTTATTTTGCGTTCAAGATTGAGTTCGGGAACCCCGTCTTTTGAGATTTATAGAGTATCTTTTTGTTACGCTGAAGATTAGTATTTACTATTTTAGATCACGATTCATTTTAAACCGGAAGAACTGGGAAATCTTTTTAGCTTATGGTGGAATTAGCATTCATGTGCTAACCTACCTGGGCCTCTCCTTATCCTGACAGTTTATCAGAGGTGGCTTACCCATCTTAGTCAAGGAAAGTGCAGCTCTGATTGTATCACTCCTTGCTTAAAACCACTTAGTGGGGGCCGACTGAGTGGCTCAGTTGGTTAAGAGCTTGCTCAAGAGTTTGAGCTCTGAGCAACAGCGGTTCAATGCCCGGCCCGAGCTGAACTGCCACTGCGCTGCCAACAGGTGGCAGGATGGCTCAGCTAAAAAAATTTTTTTAATAAAAAAAAAAAAAAACCACTTAGTGACTTCCCATCCCCTGTACAGTCAAGCCCCACCCGTGGACGTGTCTTACAGCACCTGGGTCATCAGGCTCCAGGGACTCTCTCTGGTTTCATCTCTGTCTGTACCTTCTTGTCCCCACCACCTTTCTCCAGCTACACCTGAGTTTCTTGCCTGGACCTAGCCTTGTAAAGTCCTGGTCCTTTGGCTCAGGCATCGTCTTGGAGGGAAACCTTCCCTACTCCTCCCTAGACTAGTGAGGTGCCTCTGCTCTGTGCACCCACACTCTGATGCCCTGGAAGAGTGTTAATCCACTTAGTTGGATGGCTGCTCTCCTACGTGTGAGTTCCATGAAAGCAGAAGTTTTTTTTGGTCCTGTATCTTTAGCAGTTAAAGGTGTCTGGCATGTAGCAGTAATTCAATAGATTTTTGTCAGATAAATGAGTGGGATCAGGTGGGTCACACAGTTAGAAAGTCAACAAACCTGTTTCATCCATCAGGACGCACATCCCAGCCTTTTCTTGCCTGTTGCCTACTTGTCACCTATCTACACAAATACAGCCTTTCTGCTGGGGTGAAATGTGAACACGATGCCAAGAGTGCTGAACGGAGTATGCAGAAAGGCAGTGTATAGAAGAAAAATTGTTCTTTCCTGGCAAGAATTATGGTCTCAGTAACCTTCTAGTCCAAAAAATAAAACGTAATTGCAAGACTTCAGAGTTCAGTTCCCCACCTATAAGACAGCCATTGGTGTTTGGATCAGTAATTCTTTGAGCCAGAGACCTGGCTGGCACCCTAAGCACCCATGATCTTGTGTTCAACAGATTCATTTCGGGAGTTATAGAGCATGCACACCGGAAGTCCAGTGCCGGCTGCTGTCCCATCCTGCACCCACCTGCCTTGCACAGCCTCTTAGATCAGGGCCATTGGAGTGAGACCATATGCTGTGCTTTCCCTTACAGACCACCATGCGGGACCTGTCACAGATGCTGAAGAAGATGCCCCAGTACCAGAAAGAGCTCAGCAAGGTACGGCGATCCAAGATGGCCAGTTGGAATCATGGGTTAAATAGCTGCAGAAAGACTTCTCAAAGCCCCACTTTACTCAGCGAGTCATTGAAATCCACAGATTTTTAGTTATCTTCAATTTTTATTAGAAATGGAAGGCTGGGATAGACAGCTTCTTTCCCGTGGCTTTCCTTTCTCCTCTCCGTCTTGTTCTCTCTTTGTCCTTCCTATTCCTCCCCTCGTGGACCTGGTGCAGGGCTGCTTGAGTGTTATCATGACATGTCAGCTGGCTTCCCCAGAGTGAGTGACCCCAGAGAGAGAGCTCGGGGGAAGTCACAGTGCCCTCTGTGTCCTGATCGGGGATGTCACACATCACTTCCTGCACACTCTCTATCCACGAGGAGGGAATCACTAAATCCAGCTCACGCTCCCGGAGAGGGGAACTAACTCCCCCTCCTGGGAGAAGAATATCAGAGTACCTGTGGATGTGTTGTGAAGCCATCCTACCACCCTACCCCCACGAAGCCTCCCTCCTTCCCCTTGGCTCTTAGAATGTGGCTTCTTCCTCTCTCCTGACACACAAAATTTCCTACTTGTGGTGTTTGTGTACCGGCCTGAACACGTTTCATCTCCTTAATGAGGCTGGAGACACCTTGGTGCCTAGCCCAGTGTTTATACATCGTAGGTGCTCGGTAGATGTTGCATGAATCAGTAATTCCTTGATCACAAACTGTCTCCTAGTATTCGACCCACCTGCACCTGGCCGAGGACTGCATGAAACATTACCAGGGCACCGTGGACAAGCTCTGCCGAGTGGAGCAGGTAGGACCTTTTCCCTCTCTTCCTGCCATGTGCATTTACCCAACTGAATTTTAATGTCTGACCTTGAACATCCTGCAGAATCATAGGAAACAGAGATGGGAAAGCCTCCTAGATCGTGTTATCTCACCTCTCTGCAGCCAGTGCCATGCCAACCTCAATGGTAGGGGCTAGACTGGTCTGGAGTGCCGTGCCGTTTGGATTTTGCATGCCTGGCTTTCCAAAGGCGCCATTTCCCCCCTGGAATGGCTGGAAAGAGATATATGGGGCTCTGAGCCCTACATGGGCAGGGCTGGCTGAATATTATAGTCTGAATGTATTTCCTCCTGCTGCGGCCACACCAGTTTTGGACACCGAGAGGCTGAAAGAGGATAGGGCAGCAACAGCACAGAAATGCACCCACCGCCTCGCTGATCACAGTTAGGACTGTAATTGAGAGTCTGGGTTTGAGTTCTGTCTCTGTCGCTGATTGGTTTGATGTGCCCATTTCTCCCTGCTTTATTTTCCTCACCCGCAAAGGGAAATAACAACGCTGCCACAATCTCCAGGAGTGTTGTGTGGAGTCTGTAATCCTGGCACTCATTCTTCAAGTGTGATAACAATACTCAGAGAGGGTCAGCTTCTCAGGGAAGAGAGGGCATTAAATGCTCCTGCAGCCTCAGCGGAAGGCCCCCTTTTACAGAAAAAAACATCTCTAGTTCTCGGTGTGAAACTAGGATTTAAGTCTTCGGGTTTGATGTAACAGGCTCAGCTGTCCCGATCCATTGCCTCTCTTCTAAGGGGAAGCAGCCCTGCTAAAACCCATCAGCTTCACAGGTGATCTTGGTAAACACAAGGTATCCTCTCCAAAAGAACTTGACCATCCAGAGAATAGGTTATCACTAGACCAGTAAAAATGCAATTGGGATTCATCCTTGGAACTTTACATTTTTTCAGAAATGCTCAGTAGTATTTGTTACATTTAACTTGACTTTTAGAGAGTATTAGAATCAGGTCCTGCTGAACAAATGTCTCCTGAGCATGGCAGTGGGACTGAGAGGTGAAAGGGCCTAGGAGGGTGCCCTGCCTTCCGCTGGCCCAGACTGGGGAAAGACCATGAACTCGAGATCATGATTATTATGGACTCCTGGAATCACAAGAGAAAAAGGGGAACCTTCGGGCAACCTCTGTAAAGCCACAGAGAAAGTTGCCACTGCTCATCTCTGAGAGCAAGACCAAATGGTCCTTGATGGCCTGAGGCTGAGGTGCCGCTTTCTCTGGCCTGCTGAGAAAGGGTCTGACTCTCGCCTGGGGCGCAGCGTGGGGCCTGTAGACTTTGCTCACTTCATTGTCTTTCATCTTCAGTTCTTTTGTCAGGCCTTCTCTCTTCCTTCACCTCCCTGGGTTGGATTTGCTGGTTTGGGAGCCCATTCTTTTTTCCTCCTCACCCTAGAAATGACTGGAAGATTCCTGAGTAGTTAAAAACCTGAGTAGTTAAAACTCAAAAAGCTGTCCTGAGTGCCAGGGGAAGCAGAGTCAGGCAGAGGCACCTTAAAATGCCAAAACATTTGTGTGGGAAGTGCATCCCTCTAAGCCCTGGTCCCTCAGCAGGGCTTTGTGCCTCTACAAGACCTGCCAGGATTGAGGCCTTCCCTAAGGAGCTGGCACAGGCCCTCACCTAAAGGGAACAGCCTACCTTTAAACAAGACGGCAAGTCATTGTGGTTTCTGTGTTTGCAAAGTGAGACCTGGAGCTTTATTCTCACGGGTGCTGTAGAAAGCAGTGTAATTATACTAGTGCTACTTACCACACGTTCCGAGAGTAGAAGCACCTGTTTAAGATCTTCCCCACCCTGACTGCAAATCCCAGACACTTACGGACCAGGAACTTTCTAGTAGTTACCACCTATCCCGACTGTCAGCAGAAGAAACGGGGCCAACCTGCTGTGTTTCCTGCAGGACCTTGCCATGGGCACCGATGCTGAAGGGGAGAAGATCAAGGACCCCATGAGAGCCATCGTCCCCATTCTGCTGGATGCAAACGTCAGCACTTACGACAAAATCCGCATCATCCTTCTCTACATCTTCCTGAAGAATGGTAGGAATGGTGGGGTGCAGAGGAGGGGCAGCGGGGAGAGAGAAAACAAGGTGGAAAAGTAGTTGAAAAGACATGGAAAAGGGAAGGGTATTTAACAAGAGGATCCTAGGGGCTCTTTACGTTTGGGGCAGTGTAATATAGGCACATCAGTTGTAGCTAGAAGCTAGTGTTCCCCCGTGATCCTGGAGTTACCCAGTGGTATGGGACACACAGATGAGGACGGGGTGGGGGTGGGGGAGCAGGGGGAGCTCTCAAAGCAGGGAGAGCTTCATGGCCAGTTTTAGAGTGTATCTGCCAGATACTTTTAACTTGCATCACTTTGTAATCTGTGCCTTTAAATAACTGATTTTTTACCCACATAATAGTTGCCCATAAGTCTATTGTGTAAAAAGATGAGCTCAGAGACTCTCTCGTCCAGGTGAACTTTGATGGGGGCCAGTGGTGGCAGGGATGGCTGAGAAGCAGGGGACAGAGAGGGAACGTGGACCAAGATGGTCACAGCCTGGGATGGAGCAGTTGGGGTGGAATTGGGGTCCTGATCGTGTCCATGTCTTACAGTCAAGTTACTGTGATGAACAGACTAATTTCCACTAATCCTGAGGAGAAGGGGCGCCGTCCCCCTGCCCCCAGACGATTGGCTCTGCCCCTGAGTGTGTGTGAGGCTGTGGTGGGTGTGGTGACCAGGGTTTTGTTCTCTTAGGCATCACTGAGGAAAACCTGAACAAACTGATCCAGCACGCCCAGATCCCCCCGGAGGACAGTGAGATCATCACCAACATGGCACACCTTGGGGTGCCCATCGTCACAGATGTAAGGGGCCAACCTGTGTATGGGGAGGGGGAGGCAGAAGGGAAGCTGGTGGGCCTCACCTGTTCTCCCCTGACTTACTTAAGGCAGCTTAAAATACACACACTCAACATGGAGAAAGAGGAAACAGATACAATCAGAGGAATAAAGATACAGAGGTATAAATAAAATAGAGGTTTTATGAGCTCCAAGATTCCAGCCGTGCACATCAAGGAGTCACACAGTCATTAAAGCTGAGCTGTGTCTGTGAACCAACCCATCATAGGGGTCCTACTGGCTCCTTCAGGTGGGTCTGGCTTTGCCTCTGAACACCTAGACTCAGCATCTTCTGTGAGAGGGACAGTCAGCACTTGGCATCAGGCAGTTCTGCCACTTTGAGTCTCCTGCGCTGGCACTGATGCAGGACAAAGTCAGGGCAGGTTGTCTGGGAGGCCCGACCACAACCACCCAGTGAGCTCTAGAAGGGGCTGGGGGCGGGGCTCCAGGTCTCAAGGAAGAGGCAGAAGCCCTCTGCAGAGTACCCGCTAGGAGCCTCGCCCACCAGTAGGAGTCCCACTGTGCACTTATTTACTCTTAGGGAGTCAGCCCACTCAACAGTACTAATAAAGCTGGAGTTGCAGGTGCCAAAAACTTGGAATCTTGGAGCCAAAAACTTAGTTCCGAAGCCATCAGACCAGAGACCTGTTATTGGCAATTTTAGACCCTTAATTTTTGTACAAGAAGGACCAGTTCTTTTAGGACATCCTGTACTGTTGAAATGAAATCAAAGAATAAGTCATACCCGAAGTAGTATTTTCTCCAATAATTGACTTTTTTTTAATTACCTGGAGTGTTTTAAAATGGCACATATATTTGACCCACATTTGCCATTTTTCGTGGCTTTAGAGAACCAAGTTTGCTCCAGGTTCCTAAAAGGGGCATATTTTTGGCTCTTCCGGGGAAAGCGTCCCCCACTCATTACTCTTTGCCAGTGCTGGCCCTCTGAGAGTCCTTGGGAAGAATTTCTAGAGGCCAGCACGGTCACTTGGGGCCCACGTGGCCCCTGACTCAGTCTAATCTTGAGTGTGCTTGCATTCAGTCCACGTTGCGTCGCAGGAGCAAGCCAGAACGGAAGGAGCGCATCAGTGAGCAGACCTACCAGCTCTCACGATGGACTCCGATCATTAAAGACATCATGGAGGTCAGTGACGGTGGAGAGGGACAGCCAGGGCCCAGGGCTCTTCATTTAAAGGCCCAGATGCCTCCAGCTTCCCCTGCTCTCAGGTGGCGGTGACACCCCCGAGGATTTGCATCCAGGTCTCCACAGCTCTTTCGGGCCTCAGTGCATGTCTTGTCCTGAGGGCTTATGAAGAGCAGTCCCAAGAGACTGCCAGGGGCAGGTCCCCCGAGATCCATATGGTTTTGCCCCATAGTAGAGACCCCTTGGTGGTGCCATACCCAAAGGAAGCAAACATATCACAGCATCTAAAGATCCAGTGAGTAACAGGTTCCACGCTGAGGTGTGGGTGTGCCACGTGGACACCTGTGCGGGTGCGAATGGGCCTATGGAATGTCACCCAGCCTACCTTCTCTCACTGCCCCCTCTCTCAGCCCTCCAGGCCAGCCAGAGACCCTGCCAAGCGTATTTCTGCCTCTGCTCATCTGTTCAAACCCACCCCTCGTCTGGAATGTTCTCACTCTCCTTTCTACTTCCTGAATCCTGCCTTCCTTCAAAGGCCCCATTGGGTCTCACTGTTCCCATATACCACTCCACCCGTCTGACACCCAGCCCCACAGAGGCCTCACCTGGACTCCTGCAGCATGTGTCAGGGAGGCTGTTTACGAGCCAGTATACTGCTCCATGTTTTGGGCCATCTTTTTATTCCTGGGTCCTGTGCCCTCAACTGACGTGTCCTCTGGCACTGTGCCTTGTGCGTAGTAGGTGTTTCATGTTTATAAAGCATCCCGATGGTGTCCCTCCCCTCTCTAATAGAGTGAGGAAACCCTGCATAGAATTCTACTCTGCTAGATCTTTAGGGGTGGATGGGAGATAATCTGTCCAACTCCTGCACTTGACAGGTGGGCAGGACTGGGGTTCTGAGAATGAAGGGTGCTGCCCAGGATCCCTTTGTTAATTCACAGCAGCCCAGGTGTTCGTACTGAATTGTACGTTAAAATAAATACTTTTCAATAGATACAGTGAGTCAGCTTCCTATTTTTAAAATCCACAAACCAAAAGGATGGGTGAACATGAGACATCTAGAAACCAGTTACATTTCTTTGCTTGGTGCAATAGATAAAGCCAACCCCTGTCTATTCCCTCCTTTGTTTTGTGCTCCCTTTTTCTGCCCCTCCTCCCTAGCCCCCTATACCATGTATAGGCTTCACATGGTAGCTGTTAGTGGGAGTGTAGATTTCTAAGCAGCAGGAGGCGGATAGCTGGGGTCCACCCACCAGATAATTAAACCCTTGGGAAGCTGAGGGTGGAAGGCTTTCTCTGGCTGGAGAGACTGCTTGTGTCTAGTTTCTACAGACAGGACTGATGGCAAGTGTCAGGACTTTATTGGGTAGAATACAGCATTTATAATCTCATAGAATGGGAAAGAGAGGGAAAAAAAGAATCAATTGGAAGGAAAACAGAAAAAAACCAATGCTATCTTTTTTAACTTCTCTTAAAGAGCAGACTTAAAGAGTTGGTACCCAGTGTACCAGCCCGTTATGGAGCGCCTGGTCTGCACTGGGCATCTGCAGCGGGCGAGGGAGCTCTGGTGGTTGAAGACCTGGCCGTGGGTTTCACCAAGTGACTTGTCCTTTGAATCATCGCCCCTGGGTTTCCAACAGCTCTTTTCAGACCAGTGACTGACCTAACATCAGTCTTGTCTCTTTCCAGGACACTATTGAAGACAAACTGGACACCAAGCACTACCCTTATATCTCTACCCGCTCCTCTGCCTCCTTTAGCACCACTGCTGTCAGGTAGGTGAGAATCCCTGAGCAGGCAAGGGGGCGGTAAGTGGGAGCAGCTCTGCTAGGATGTCAGCTACACAGTCCTGTTGTGATGCCCCGTGACTCCTGAGAACACTCCCGCTGCTGTCATCTCAGCCAGAGTGCAGGCCAAGTCCTTATAGCAGCTGTGAGGCCCTTCCCCGTCTGGCGTCTGCTCCTCCGTGACTCATTCCTCACTCCTCCCTTGTCTTGCTCCACTTTAGCCACACCAGCCTCTGAGAACATGCCAGGCCTATATCTGCCTCAGGACCTTTGCACTTGCTTTCCCGACTGCCTGAACTGATCTGTTCCCAATATATCTGCGTGGCTTGCCTCTTGTCTCCTCCAGGTCTTTAATTGAGTGTTACCCTTTATGATCTTCCGTAACTGCTCTGTTTAAAATTACAGTAGGGCCGGCCAAATGGCTCAGTTGGTTAAGAGCTCGCTCAAGAGTTTGAGCTCTGAGCAACAGCGGTTCGAGGCCAGCCCGAGCTGAGCAGCCGCTAAGCTGCCAATAGGTAGCAGGATGGCTCAGCTAAAAAAATAAATAAATAAAAATAAAATTACAGTAAACCAGTGTTCCTAGCAGCATTATTCATAATAGCTCAAAAGTAGAAATGACCCAAATGTTCATCAACTGATGAACGAGAAACAAAATGTGGTAAAGCCATAGATGGAATGTTACTTAACCAAACAGGAATGAACTGCAACATGGATGAACCCTGAAACATTATGCTGAGTGAAAGGAGGGATCAGAAAGACCACATATTATGTGATTCCATTTATATGAAACGCCCAGAACGGACAAATCTATAAAGACAGAGTAGGTCAGCGGTTGCCGGGACGGGGGTGGGGGTCAGGGAATGACCGCTGATGAGTACGGAGTTTCTTTTGGGGGGTTAATGAAAATGGTCTAAAATTGATTGGGTAATTGTTCCCAGTTCTGTGACTATATTAAAAACCAACGGGGTGTACACTTTAACGGGTGAATTGTATGATGTGGGGATTATCACTCAATACAGGTGTTACAGAAAATAAAGAAACAATTGCAGCCTTCCCACGACGCTTCCCATCTCCCTTCCCTGCTTTGTCTTTCTCCATAGATGACGCCACCACTTGGTGTACTGTTTGTATTTATTTATTGCCAGTCTTCCCCGACACAAATGTCAGCCTTGAGAGGGCAGGAATAGGTGTGTGTTTTATCCTGGCGCGTGGCAGGCTCTTGGTGTATTCTCTCTTCATTTTTGATTAATGAATTGATTTTAGTTATTAATTAAGAAGGGCATGAATACATAGTCTGCCCAGAGCCACATTTCTCAGATCCATTCTTGATGGAAACGCAGATGGGGGAGATGTGAATGCCTCGGGTAGTCTGGGTTTCTGCCCGATGCCTGGTGATGCTCAGACACGTCTCAGCTTTAAGATGTCAGTAGAGTCTATCTCCGGGCTCCCCACTCTGTGTGTCCTTGGCCAGCCATGGTGCCTTGAGAGGTCAGTGTTTGAGAGCTCTTCCTCTCATTCTCCTTCTCCCCTAATCATCCAGAAACCTTCCCTGCTGTGCTCTGCGGGGGACATCTCCACTCCACGGGCCTGTCCCTGGGACTCTGTGACGCCTGTTACAGACTGACTCTCTTGTGTGGCCTAGGTTCCCCCCTACCCACAGCAGCGCCTGGTACCTTTCCTGAGGTGGTAGGGTGCTACTCTGTTTTTCTCTGACACGAGACCTTTGCTTGGCTCCTGAGAACAGTCAGGGCTGAACACAGGAGCTTGGAACAAGAGAGCCACCAGCTCCAGGGGGGCAGCCTGGGGCACAGGTGTGACATGCAGTCCCAGGAGTAACACTTCAGGGTGTGCGCCTGTCCCTCTTCTCATATTGTGCCCGCCCATCTTCTCTCTCTCCCTCCTCCTCCCATCGTCCCTTTCAGGCCTCCTCCTGGGGGCGGGGGTGGGGGGGGTGCGGGGGGCACTGAGGGCTTGTGTGTGCGCCCCCTCTGATGGGAGTGGAGTTTAGTGCCAATGTTGGAGTATAATGCAAACCCCCAGCTAGTGCCCCAAGAACATTCAGTGACCACTCAGGCGGAGATAGGGATGGAAATTTTGTGTTGGCCCCCAGTGCCTTTGAGACTTGGAAGTTACAGGTCAGGAAGAAGGGCAGAGATTTCACCGCCCGGAGGAGACTTGCTCTCCTTGTTTTGTTCCCTATTTTCTTAACCTGGAAGCCAGCCATTTCTCATTATTTCTGAGGACAAGGTGAAGGTCTACTGAGGAAGCCCAGTGGCAGAGGGGGCACCTCTGGGGAACTAGGGAACTGCAACCCGTGTTTCCAGAGGCAGCTCGGTGGTCACCTCTTTTGGGAAGCCTTCCACAGTGACACCCGGATAGCACTAGATGGCCCTTCCCTGCGTTTGTCTCCGTGACACTGAGCTACTCTCCATCGTAGCACAGTCCGGTCGGGCTTCCTTCTCCCCACTCTGCCCACCCACCCAGTTAAGCCATGAGCCTTGGTGGGCAAGGGCTTGTCTCCCTGGGGCTGGCTCTTCGGTGCTGAGGCGGCCCCGGCCCCGTGAGGCACTCGGTGCACGTTTGAGCACTAATGCCACCATGCCACCTTAGACTCTGTCATCACTGCTCACTGCCAGCAGAGTGTCCCAGACAAGCCTGCAAACATGTACAGCCAGCGGGTAGGCCCCTGGACGAGCATCATGGTGCGTGAAGCTGTTGAACTTAACCCGCCAAACTTTAAAACCGACCTGAACCTGTCTGCTGCCTACATGTTTCTAAGAGGTGACAAGGTCATGGCATGGGCGCTCGTAGTGATTCTTCTCCCTGCAGCACAGCACTTGATATTTTGCACTGCGGTTCATTCACAACACTTATTAAACATTGCTCTGTTTTGGTCACTGGTGCACAGAACAAACATGTCACAGAGGTATGAAGTGCTAAGTACTGTAAGTGCAGATAAACGTAATTAATCTCTCTCTCTCTCTCTCAATCTCTCTCCCCCTCCCTGCCCCCCAGCGCCCGCTATGGGCACTGGCATAAGAATAAGGCTCCAGGGGAGTACCGCAGTGGGCCCCGCCTCATTATTTTCATCCTGGGAGGCGTGAGCCTGAATGAGATGCGTTGTGCATACGAGGTGACCCAGGCCAATGGAAAGTGGGAAGTGCTCATAGGTGAGTAGGCATGTTTTTTAGCGGAAAGGGGCTGCTTCATCGCACTTTGACTCCATTCCATGCTTTGGTGTTTCATTCTGTCTTCGACTCTCCATCGCCCTGGCACAGCTTAGTCTCTAGACCCGTTTGTGGATGGCACAACCTAAGGGGCGAAGACTTCCTTCCTCACATCTGCACTGTCTCTTAACGGGAGGCAGCTGCATGTGGTGGGAAGTGCCTGACCACAGGCTCCAACAGCCCCAGGCTCACTGTCTGCTCTGCCACTGCCTGGCCCCGTGGAGCAAGGGCGCCACCTCTGCAGGCTGTGATTTCCTCACCCAACCAGATGGGGTTAGAACACCCCATTACAGCCTCGAACTAGGCCTGAGGTGGGACTTGTCAATGTCCTGGCATTGGGCCTCACACCCAGATGCTCCGTGAGTGGAAGTTAAATTCTGACCCGCTCTTTTATTAATACCTATCCAGTTGGAGATGGACAGACACGTGTGTGAGCAGATATTGCCCGAAACATATCAGCCTGACTGCTGGACTCTGCCAAGGGTTCCCGGCAACCTGGTCCTACTGCTTTCTGGGTCTGTCACACCCTTTCTGGTATTTCCTATTTGTTTTTCAGAAGAAAGGAAGCAGCTCATAGGAGCTGACTTAATGCCGCAGGAGGAGACTTTTCTCCTTTTTCATGCCTGTGGGAGCTTCCACAATTCCTAGGGCTGGAAGAGAAAGAGTAAAATGAAAAACCTTGCTTTCTCCAGATTCCTTTTGTCCCTTCTTGCCCTTAATAAAATGGAGTAGCACCTGCCCAAGTGCATCTTGACATTGATGGGCAAGAGACTATCAGCACATAACTACCCTGGCCAGGTCCTGCCCTTTCCCCTTATCTTAATAAGACGGGTCAGTTTTATCCCTCCATTAGAGGGTGACCAAGTCACAGTGCCCCGCAGGCTCTCACAGCAAGCAGGCTTACAGTCCAGTCCATATGGCCATTCCCAGGTGTCTCAACATGGACCTGGCACTGTCGGCCACCTTCTAAACACCACCATTTCAGTGGGGAGGTTGGACATCCCCCCCCCCGCCCACTCCCTGAAGCTTCCCCTGTCTGGTGCCGTTGCTCCCTGTATCACTTCTTCCTTTCTGTTACGTAGGCCCCCGTGATGAAGCACCTTCTCTTCCCTGCTTGCATATGTGTTGCATGCATGTGTCAGATAATTCTCAGCTCAAACACAGCTTTCCTGGGCAGAAGCTGTCATAACCAGGCTCGGGGGGCCAGAACCCTGGCCTGAGGTTCCCTGTTGGGAGGTGGGAACCTGGGGACATAAAGTGGCCCGTGCGGATTCACGGAGGGGCCTCACGCAGACAGCTGATGTCCGCTGTGTGGACTTACTGCTTTGTGCATGCCAGCCATCCTCACAGTGTGTGTGCGTGCGAGTGCGTGTGTGTGTGCCCGTGCGTGCTCGTCTGGCTTTCGCATACCTCATTGGCTGCATAAAATGTAGGCCTAAGCTCGCATGTTCCTGTAACGTACCTTTGTTCAAGCAGTCAGCTGGCCTCTGTTCTCCTGCAGGTTCTACTCATATTCTCACTCCCACCAAATTTCTCATGGACCTGAGACACCCCGACTTCAGGGAGTCCTCTAGGGTATCTTTTGAGGATCAGGCTCCAACAATGGAGTGAGAGCCAAAGAAACAAAGTAAAAGCAGCTTATTACAGAAAAGAAACTCTTCCACTCTGAAGGGTTTTCTTTGATTATTCCGTCACTCTTTTTATTTTTCCCTTTTTAGTTTCTTATTTATTTGATTTTCCTTTAACAAGAAAATGCTTGCAGTTCTTAACACCGATTGAAAATGTGTCCGACGCTGCCTTCACACACCCTGCCACGGGGGCCTCGGGCTCCAGCTTGCCAGCTCACTCATGCCTTGGGTTGCCTGCTGCTCAGTCCAACAGCTGCAGCCCACTGGCTTTTAAACTGAAAATGAGAATAACTTTTGTGAACAGTCCTCTAGAGGGGGCTGAAAGTTGAGGGATGCCAGAGGCACAGTGCCCAAGCCTGCTGGCCCAGGGGTGAATTTGTGGGTACCAGGCAGAGAACACATTGCATCCTGGTTGGGACGTGGTGTGAACTTGAGAGTGAGGCTAGCAGGCGTTCAAGGATGGCCATGTCCAAGGAGTTAGGACTCCAGTGGAGATACCCATGGGCACATGATCATGCGGAAGGCTTAGCAGAGCGTCAGAGTTGGCTCCAAGTCACGGGTAGTTAGATTTATAAATGCCTTTTTCCCGGGACAGGCCTTTCTCTCGAGGACCAATTTCTAAGGAGTCGGTGAGGCCACAAGCCACTATGTACTCCAGCCATCCACGGAAAGAGCTCATGTCTCATGTTCCTCTGGGGAACACAGCGCTTAATAGTCATTTGCTCTTTCAGTAGTTGCTTTTATTTTAATTGTCCTGTAATCCTTTCAAGAGTTGAACAATCACAACCCCCTTTCCAACTGAAGCCTTTGGTAAGATCTGAGAGCCTTTGGGTAGAAATCTGTTCTTAGCGTTAAGGAGCGTCTTCTCTCTCCCACCACGCTTGTACCTAATCTCAGTTACCTAGGAACCCATCGTCTGTTTGGTAGATTACCCAGATTTTATTCTTGTCCTTGTTCCTTCCTCTCTTTCCGTCCTGCATATGTGCTGGGAACCTCGTTTAACAAGCTTGAACGGCAGACTGATGTGGAAGAATTTCATTGTCTTGTTAGTCATGCTTTGGCTTCATTACACGTTCTGTGAAGAGGCCACATTTTGGGTCCCTGACCTCATAGACTCATCAACAATGGGCCCTGCAAATGCCCCCTTCCCCTGGGCTGAGACGTGGCCCAGTGAATCTCAGAACGTGAGTCACCTGTGAGCAGGAGCAAGACCTGGACTCTGGCCCCAGCTCCGCCACGAGCACCTGTGTGACTGCAGGTCATTGCCACTTACTGGGCCAAGTGTGCGGAGCACCGGAGGCTGGATCACAGAGCCCTAGGCTCTTTCGAGCTCTGACCGACTAATCAGTAATTCAGACGGTGACTCAGACCACGCAGTCCCGCCCACTCTCCCACATTGTGCGGAACCTCAGGGGAATGGTCCACCAGAGCCGTGGCTAGGTAACGTCAGAGGGTGCTTGTTTGTGTAAAGGGAGTGTGTTCATCCAAAAAGGACGTGCTCTAATGGTCAGAACAGGAGGCGCCCGTTGATCTTCTCTTTCCTTCCTTGGCAGAGGGAAGGCTCCCCCAGGACAGTAGTAAGGTGGAAATGGCAGGTGGCTGTGAGCCGGGACACTGGGGCTGGCTGTGGCCCAGGCCGCCTTCCCCAAGAAAGCGCCAGTGGGGCAGTGAATAAAAGCAGTTGTTAAAAAACAATCATTGTTTAGAAGCACCCTGGGAGGCTGGTAATCAGAGATACCTCGTTCTGTGTGCAGATGGCAGGTGGGTGGACTGTGTTTGCTGCAAGATGTATTTTAAGACTTAGAGAGGGACACGAGTTGAGGCTGCGGCAATGGCAGACCACTTGCAGGGTCTGAAAGAATCACGAGCCCAGACCCCAAGGGCTCCTCTTAGGACTCGCTCTGGGTCCCCTGCCTCAGAAGTCTCGCCACAAACTGTTTTCCTGTGTTTTAGGTTCAATCAGCAGAGAGGGTCTCAGCTGCCATCAGAGCAAAGCGAGCCTGAATAGACTGGCTGTACACAGTCCTTGGCTTCTGAAATGCTTTGTTAGGTTGTAGGAAGTTCAGTTAAGGAAAAGCGAGGCCCCAAGCCCAGTTACCAGGGAGGCCGCCTGAAAGCAGATTGAGACCGGGCTTGCCCCTTCTGTTGTGATTGCCCAGGTGACCAGAGACCAGGGCTGTGCAGAACGTCGTCTTCTCCCGAATACCGCTATTTGCAGTAACAAAGCCTTTAGATGAGCTTTCCCACGCAGCAGTGAATGAGAGTCCGCAGCAGGCTCGCAGGTGCCAGCGCCTGGCTGTCCTCGCCCCGCTGCTCCCTCTCCTGCTGAGGCTGGCTGCCCAGGTCTGGGAAAAGGAAGTGGGGATGGATCGCGCTGAGGCCGAGTCCACCAAGCCTGTCTTAAACCCTGCTAATCACTCACCCTCCAGACTGTCTAAGAAGTGAAATCTGTTGATTCGATCTTCACCTCTACACCCTGGGGGGTTTATTAAAAGTATTGATCATTAGGGAGTATCCGAGGCTAATGAAAGAGGGCTGAAAGGCTGGATGAGCCCTCGTATAGCTCTTCCACTCGGCAGGAAGTTTTTGGTTTTTTACATTGAATATTGTGCTTTATTCCAGTTTGGAGTCAGACAAATTTCATTTTTCAGTGGAGCTCAGATTTTAAACTGAATTCAGGGCCATCCCATTGCCCAGCTGCTACTTAAGTATCACTTGCACGTCCCCTTCTGGGGGTCAGGAGACTACAAGGTGCCCAGAACTGAGCCCAGTGGCATGGCTTCTGGGCCTGGCTGTGCCACCCACCAGCAGCAATCAAGCACTCCACCGCTCTGGGCTCCAGTCTCCCATCTGTAGGTGCCGGCTGGGCTGGAGCACCGTTTCCCAGACCTGGCAAATCATCACCTTCACCTGGGCTGCTCTGAAATGTACACATTCCCAGTGACAACCCTGGACATTGGGTCAGTAGGTCTGTTTCAGCTTAATCCAAAGACAACTAGAGCAGCTGACCTGTAAGAACGCATCTGATTTTCAGATTCCATTAGCGAAGAAAGAAGGATTTTGTCCTAGCAGAGCTTGCTGTCCCACCCACAGCTTTGAGTCTTTTGGATGACTTGGTGTTTGGAGACCACCGTTCACATTTCACCATCTTCCAGTTAGGTAGGATAAGAGGGACCCTCAGAGCAGTGGAGCCACTTGCGGTGCTAGAAGGCATACGTGGTCAGCCACAGGTCAGCTGAGCAAGTAGTGGTCAAAGGCATAGGGACCCTGGTATGTGAAATCAGGCCCGGGCAAGCCAGCCAAAGCCGCCTTTCCCTGCCTTCGGGGTGGAAATCTGGCATCCTGAGGTTTCTGTTCCCCTCGCCCCATGAAGGCCCGCTCCCTTGCCTGCATCTCCAGGGAGGCACATTTTCAAGTACGGTTCTCTTTCGTTCAGTTCTTCTTTCCCACCAGGATTTCTTTCTTTGAAGCCCACTGCTGCATGCATGCAGGCCTCATGCTCACACACCAGCCACTGTGTTCTGTTTCAGTAAGTCCATGTCCAAACCACACGGTCCATGCATCTTTTTTTACTGCACTTACTAGATCTCTTTCTCTCCTTATGAAAAAGGACTTCATTTATTTTTTATTTTTTATCTTTTTATTTTTGCCATAGAAGTATATCTGATTCCATTAGCTTAAATTTTTGCAAGCATTTCTAATTTCTTACAATGCGCGGTCTCTGCAAGGTAAGGCCTCAGGTACCCCGGTCCTCTCCCTTTCACACCTGAGGTCCCACCCACCACGACAGTACCAAACAGCTGGCTCCCAGAGGTCAGTGGCTTCCCCCAGGGCGCTCTGCCCATCAACTTCCTCCCTACCAGGCACCGTTCTTTCCATACACAGGCCCCCGTATAACCCCTGCCCCATTCCCAACCTTGTACCCTGTCTTATGGTTTGGAATTTCTCTCCCTGGCTTCACCTTGAGTTCTAAATGTAGCTGCCCTGCCCCCTGGCAGACAGCGCTGAGCCCTGACTGAGAGGCGTGCTCCTTCCTGGGGGCAGCCTGGGACCCTGCCTGAGCCAGAGGATGTGTTTTGTTTATCCACAGTTTCCAAATGTTTCCCAGGCCTGACATGGCCCCACACCCCCATCCCCAGTCCTCTCCCTGCTTCCACCGACCAAGACCAGGGTGGGGGCGGGGAAGCGGATGCAGATCTGGGAATCTAGAAGAGCAGGACTCGCAGCCATAAGCTCACTCTCTTTTCTGCCTCCCCCAGGATCCACGCACATTCTCACCCCACAGAAACTGCTGGACACGCTGAAGAAACTGAATAAAACAGATGAAGAAATAAGCAGTTAAAAAAATAAGCCACCCCTCCAAAAACCGAACCCTTCCCCACTGCTCCGCAGCCCCTGCCGCTGGCCACCTTGGTTACGTTGCTGACCCCTCTCCCTCCATCCCCCCAGCTCTGCACGCCCTGGCCGGCACCGTGCCACTGTTCTCGTGTTTAATGATGCCCTCTTCTCCTTGGAAACAAAAGGAAATAATGCATTATGTTTTTTTAAAAAGAGTTCTCTTCTGTATGTATCCTAAGAGGAGAAGTTCATGTGTAAGTGGCACGCTGCTGGGCAAGTTTCGGGACTGTTTGAATGAATGGACACACCGTCTCCCCATTGGTTATGATTCCGTGACCTTGTACATAACCCAGTACGACATGTGCAAATTGCTTGAGTATGGGAAGGTAGATGCTTGGGTGTTTTTAAAAACCTGCCTTGGATTGTTCCTGTTCTTGTTGGGACTCATAGAGATGTCTGTTCGGGGAGTGTTTCAAACTGAGGATTAATCTGTTATCTTTACTCCATTTCCTACCCCTCAGTGCCTGCTGTCATCCAGATAAGCTTGGAAGTGAAGATCAGGTGGCTTCTCGGGAGGTTTGAGCTGGAACCAACCTCTTTGCTTACCCTAGGGGCTCGTACCTTTTGGGCTGTGGCTGTGGGTGGGGGCTGAGGTGTCCTTATGGTCAGGCTGAGTGCCAGCCGATACCCAGTCAGTACCCAACCTGTCACAGCACCCTCCCTGGCCCATGTCCACAGTGCTGTGTTCCTAGGGGGAAGTCGTTCTACCATCCAAGTCACCATGCCCGGACAAGTGAGAGCAAGCTCCCACTGGGAACATTCATCTCTTGGAGAAGCGGTTAGGCCTGTTCCTTTTGACCGGACTCCCTCCTTCCCCAGGCATCACTTTATCACCTCTTTCTTAGTGGGGTCAGCCTGGGGTAAAGCCTGGGTTCTGCAGGCTACTGGTTAGAGGGCCCTTACCTGGAGAGAGGGTCCGTCCCCTAAGACATCAAGTGGCTGGAAGAGTAGCCCGTCGGATTTATACAGACCTTTTCCCACTCAGATTACCCTCAGTTTAAGACACTTCATAATACTTTATTTTTTGTAGCGCAGGGTCGTATGTTGTCGTGCTTGTAAGAGAAAACGATCATTTTATTCTCTGTATAAAAACTTAGCTGTATAAAATTTAGCTCTGATGCAAAAATTAAAGAAGCAAACACAGGCAAGGATGGCTCGTCCTCCTCAAGACTCAGCAGTTCTCATTCCTCGGGAGTGGGCGCACCATTCGTTCTGCTGCTGTTGTCGTGAAATATAATGACAGTGGAAGTCACAAAAATGTCCCCTGCCCGGCCCTCCTCCCCCGCCACCCTTTAACTCCTGCAGACCGTGTGTATATTACTGTCTCGTGATGTCATTGCAAACGTGGTATATGCTAGTTAACACCCCCACCACCGCTTTCCTTTCAGGATAGGTTCCTCGCCCGCCTGGTAGATGCATTGTGGTGTTGTTCTCTTCTCAAGGCTTTGAAATCTCCCCTTCGCACTCAGATTAGTTTTCAGGTCTGTCTCCCTTCTCCCCCTTAAGATATCGATCTCATTTCCTTAGGCCAGAACTGTAGGTACTTGCATTGGTTTGTTTCTTACTGTTACTGCTTGTTTTGTCCCCTCCCCTTGACCAAATGATGCTCACGCTTCAGGACCTTGTTTGTCGAACATGTTGGTTTTCCTTTGTCTATTATTTATATAAAAATAATTTATCAAAAGGATATTTTAAAAAAAGCTAGTCTGTCTTGAAACTTGTTTACCTTGAAATTATCAGAATCTCAGTGTTTAAAAGTATTGAAGCACAAACATGTATCATCTCTGTACTGTTCTGTACTAAAGCACTCGAGTCTAATAAATAAATCAGTGCCCATTCACGTGTCCAGGGTGACTCTGGTCTGGCTTCACTGTGGGGAGTGGAGGGAGAAAGGCTTCTGCACTGGTCCCTGGCGAGGACACCAGCCAACCCCAACCACGGCTTAAGAGTCTCCTGGATCCAAGGCACCATTACTTGCATTAGGATCTCTAGGTGTCTGACATTTGGAGACAATCCATAAAGCTTGTCTTGGGCCCCTAGCAGCAACAGGGCACTGCCTGTAGACGAGGTAGCCCTTCCATCGCCCTGATTCTCCCTATCTAAAAGGTTTCTATCTCAGAGAGTGCAGAGCTCTGCCGTTGTAGATGCTCCCTCCTCGAGCATGGGGTGACGGTGTACGTAGGTCATGCAATGAGGTCACTTTATCAGCGTTACTGCTCTCATCCTCTGTTCCCACTGCCACAGCATCTATCCTTCTAATGAACTTGCCAGATCGGAAGCTGGCGTGTGTCCCGCTGGTCTTGGAGGCCATCTGTGACTTGGGGAGACTGCAATGAGTTTGACCCAGCCTGCGGTGTAGACCCTTAAATTAGGGTTGGGCTCACACTGGAAACCTGCTAGAACATGGCATAGGGAAGTGGGGTTTTTTTGTAGGAACTCTTGTATCCAGTCACTGACTCATTCAAACCCTGATCTCCTTCGTAGCATTAAGAAATCTAACAGGTCAAGGCCAGCCGGTGGAAGTTGCACCTCCCCAACCCAGCTATTGTCCGGTGAAAATTGCCTTAAGGGAGGTAACGATGACAGTGGCCATCTGTTGATTTCCTGCTCCGTGTCGGTCCCCTCAGGTGTCTTGTCTGTTGAGGGGGTCCTTTCCATTTTACAGATGAGGAAGCTGAGATGCAGTAACGCACATACTGGCTTCACCAAAACACCTTGGAATAAGATCCAAGATCAGAATTTTTAAATTCTGAATTGTTCTACACGGTGTCTACATGAAAGCAAAGTAAATACTGCTTGCTCCCTCTTCCCAGGGCCATCTGTATCCTCCAGGCCCACAGTAGTCTCTGTCCCTGGTTGTTTCTGACATCCTTTGACTCAGGGTCCCTGGCACCTCTCTCTATTCCACCCCCCTCACTACCACCCAAAGGCAAACAAGTGTGACAGAAGTCCTGGTTCTCCTGGACTTCTGTGTACAGATGGAGCCTGAAGGTCATTTCTCCAAAAAGTCTCCAATGGTGTTAAATATTCTTGCAGGGGCACGGGGTTCTGAAACAAACCAAAGCAGATAGCGCTGAATCAATAAGCAGTCCTAAACCAAGACAGATCCCTGAGCTGCAGCCAGTCGCCCTGCCTTTCTAGGGGCCCAGGTCCAGGCTACGCTTTTCAGCCAGACCCTGCTAAGAGGCCTGCGTGCCCACCTTAATGTGATGCCAGGCATTCGTTCCTGGGAGGCAGAATGGCAGAGTAACTAGGGACACAGACCTCAGCATCACGCAGGCTCAAATCCACGTGATCTTTATGAGGGACTTTGTCCCCGCCCTGTGACTGATGCCTGTGAAAGAGAGAGTGATGCTGAGCTGAAGGATAGTTTTGCTGAATATAGAATTCTTGGTTGACAGTTTTTCTTTCTGCACTTTGAATGTCATTCCACTGCCTTCTGGCCTCTGGTTTCTCACGAGGGGTCAGCTGTTAATCTTATAGAGGAGCCCTTGCATGTGATGAGCAGTTTATTGCTGCTTTCAAGATTCTTTTGTCTTTGTCTTTCTACAGTTTGACTATGGTGTGCCTAGGTGTGGATCTCTTTGAGTTTATTCAACTTGAAGTCCATTGAGCTTATTGGATGTGCAAGTTAATGTTTTTCATCAAATATGGGAAGTTTTCAGCCATTATTTCTTCAAATTTTATTCTTCCCATTTATCTTTTTTCTGGGACTCCCATTATGTATATGTTGGTATGTTTGATGATGTCTCACAGGTCCCTGAGGCTCTGTTCATTTTTCTTAATTTTTTTTCTTTCTGCCCTTCAAACTGGATAATCTCAATTCACCTATCTTCAAGTTTGCTGATATTTTCTTCTGCCTGTTAAAATCTGTTGAGTCCCTCTACTGAATTTTTTTCATTTCAGTTATTTACTTTTCAACTTCAGAATTTTTTTTTTTAAAGATTTCTATTGGGGAATTAGGGGATGAGAACAGCGCTGGGGAATTGGGGGAAGGGGAACAGACAAGTTGCTGTCCTTTTGTTCTTCAGTCTAGTTGTGGAGGACGTTGCTTCACTGGCCCAAGTTGGCACCATCATTGCGCTCTTCCCAGGTGAGGCAGATCAGTCGCAGGCTTCTGGACGGCTGCTCACAGTGGCTGCTAGCTGCTCACGCTGGCTGCTGGCTACACATGGTAGCTTATGGCAACCCACTGCAGCAGGGACTGCAGCCTATGCCGTCGCCGGCGACTCATGGCAGCCCAGCTCCAGGTTGAGCTGTTGTTCAGCATCTTAGCTGTAGAGGGCAGTGTCACTGGCCCTCCTATGTGGGATCTGAACCGGGGTCCTCTGGCATCCCAAGCCAGCTCTTAACCAACACACCACTCAGCCGGCCCCAGAATTTTTTAAAAAATAATTTCTTTCCCTTTATTGTTATTCTCTATCTAGTGAGACATTGTTCTCAGAATTTCCTTTAGTTCTTTAGACAGGGTTTTCTTTAGGTCTTTGAACATATTTAAAATAGTTGATTTAATGTCTTGTCAGGTAAGTCAAACATCTAGGCCTCCTTGGAGATAGTCTAGTGACTGTGTCCCCCTCTGTGTATGGGCCATATCTTTATATTTCTTTGCATACCTCATACCATTTTGTTGAAAACTGGATATTTCAGGTAATATATTGCAGCAACTCTAAGTATTTACAACCCCCCCTTAGGGGGGTGTTATTTGCTTGGTTACTATTTGATTAGTTACTCAGCTGAACTAATTCTAAGGAGTCTATTTCCCTCTCCGAGTACAGTTTCTGATGTCCCTGCTCAGATTTCCCCCTTGCTTTTTTTTATCTTTAGGCTTGCTACTTAGGGGTCATCCCTGAGTTGGCATAAATCACTTTTTGGTCAGAGGTTGGGGTTAAGCCCACTTAGTGCATTAGTTTTTTACCTCTTACCATTGGGTGTGTGTATGTGACTTAGAGGCTGCTAGCTGTCACAGTTCAGAGAGTTTCTGGGGTTTTTTGGTCCCACATTCAGCCAAGGAGGAGGAGTATAGCTTGGAGATCCCCTCTCTGATCACTCATGAGAGGCACAGCCTTGGACATGCATAGTCTTCCTCACTTCTAGAGATAACTGGAAGTATTTTAAAGTCTGAATTCCTAGGAGTCACTCCTGGGTCAGAAGTGGTCACTAGGGTGACCTGGTCTTCTCAGCTTGCCCCCACAATGCGAAACCTCCACCCTATGAGCTAGCTGAGGCGGGAGCCATCGGGGTCCAAGTATTCTCACCCCGCCGCATCTGGAGTAGAGCTTCCGCCCTACAAGTGGGTCTGTGTGGGACGGTCCTCCCTGTGGCACTTGCTTGGAATAGAAATTCTGCAGCACAGGGCTAGCAGAGGAGGATGAGAAAGGCCACCCTCTTGCTCCTCCCCAGGGTGAGACTGTGGCCTCATACTAGGAGCTGGGAGGAGAGGGAGGCCCCATCTTCTCGACCACAACCTACCCGAAGTAGTGCATCCCTCCGAGGTAAACCTTCCGTTACACAGAGCTGGGCGGAGGAGGAGCATGTTAACTTCTGACACCAAACACATGTCGCTTTTCCACACCACACCATGTCTCCAAGTCTCTGACACTAACTGGGTGTCCGCTTGTTCAAGTCAATTCTGACACTAACTACTCAAGAGTTAGTGCAGATCCCACAGGTCAAGGGCTCAATCCCACAAAACTGCCCCCATTTCAGATGCTAGCCTCCAATGGGGTGTCCAGGCTACCCACACTTCTGCCCAGCTGACTACAAATTTGAGGGTTCCCACAACCCCCTCCTCAGGTTTGATAATTCACTAGAACAACTTATGGAACACAGGAAAGCACTTTACTTACTTTAACTGGTTTATTATAAAGGATACGGTTCAAGAACAGCCAAATGGAAGGGCTGTATGGGGCAAGATACGGAGGGTGCGGTGGCCCAGAGCCTGCATGCCCCCTCCAGGCACACCACCCTCCAAGCACCTCCACATGTTCACCAGCCTGGAAGCTCCCCAAAGCCCACAGTTTAGGAGTTTTTATGGAGATTTCACCCAGTAGGCAAGGTTAGTTAAATCATTGGCTGCTGGTAATTAAGCTCAGCCTCCAGCCCCTCCCGCCTTCCCATTCGTGGGGGTGGGGCGGGGCTGGGGGAATCTGCTAAATGTTCTAACCCTCTAGTTATGTGCAAGGTCTTTCTGGTAAGCAGCCCCATTCTTAAGCTATCCCCCACCCCTGGAATCACCTCATTAGCATAAAGTCAAATATGGTCAGAAGGGGGCTTGTTATGAATAACAAAAGATACTCCACTCAATCAGAAAATCCCAAGGGTTTTAGGAGCTCTGTGCTAGAAACCTGGGGGGCAAAGAGCAAATATATGTATTTCTTATGCTACCCCTGCAGATGAGGGAGTGGTCATTGCTCAAATACCACACTAATTCTTGTGAAGACTTGGATTTTCTTGGATGTGTTTCCCATTTACTATATACCCTTAGAACAATCTCCAGACACATTAAATGATTGTTGCTTTAAAAAAAAAAATCTTCACCAGTTAAATTGTTGTTTTGCTGAGATGAGGGTCCATCCACTTCCTTACTGTGCTGTTTGGGAATTCTGTCCCCGTTTGGTCTTAGTCAGTTAGCCAGATGTTTGCTGAGAACCTACTATGTGCCAGCTTTCATCCTAGGCTCGGGATGCAGCTGTGAACAAGACAGATTGGGTCCTCATGAGCTCACACTGTGGGGGTAGTATTATATCCACACACACACCCTGGGTGAATGGATCTCTCACGCCATGTGCCCCACAGAAGTGCTCGAGGCCTCAGGCATGTTTTATGATGCCTGGCCCCCCTGTCCCCTCAAGCCAGGCTTCCTTCTCTCCAGAGCCTCCCAGAGGTGGCAGTGTCCCCAGCCCACCGGTCACTGCCAGGCTGTGTGCACTGCGCCGACTCCTCTCAGAAGACCCAGACCACAAAGTCCGGCAGCCCCAGCAGCTCTAGGTCCACTGTCCCCAGTCCCCAGTGTAGGACCAGAAGACAGTCCGAGAAGCAGCAATGAGAAGGTGTCGCTGGGGAGCGGATGGCCTGTGGCCCCAGAATAGGGAGCGTTGGAGCAGATCTCCAAACAAACTCCAGAAAGGGACATCCTCTGACCTGTGGCACCTCCTTCCCCACCCCCACCCCGTTAGGATGGCTGGGAAGTCCAGCTGGGCACCCTTGCCCTGTGACTGCAGCCGCATTTTTTTAAATTTTAATTTTATTGGAGAACAGCCATGGTCATTGGTAACACATTGCTTTCATGCTACAATGGCAATGTTGACTCTTTTTTTTTTAACGTTTTTATTGGGGAATTGGGGATGGGAACAGCACTGGGGAATTGGGGGAAGGGGAACAGAAAAGTTGCTGTCGTTTTGTTCTTCAGTCTAGTTGTGGAGGACATTGCTTCACTGGCCCAAGTTGGCACCATCATTGCGCTCTTCCCGAGCGAGGCAGATCAGTCGCCGGCTTCTGGACGGCCGCTCACTGCGGCTGCTAGCTGCTCACGCTGGCTGCTGGCCGCTCACGCTGGCTGCTGGCTACACACGGTAGCCCATGGCAGCCCACTGCCACAGGGGCTGCAGCCTACGCCGTCGCTGGCAACTCACGACAGCCCAGCTCCAGGTTGAGCTGTTGTTCAGCATCTTAGCTGTAGAGGGCAGTGTCACTGGCCCTCATACGTGGGATCTGAACCGGGGCCCTCTGGCATCCCAAGCCAGTTCTTAAACATTGCGCCACTCGGCCGGCCCAATGTTGACTCTTTTAGGGAGGGCGCAGCTCACAGTGGCCCATGTGGGGATTGAACCGGCAACCTTGGTGTTATCAGCACCACGCTTTAACCAACTGAGCTAACTGGGCACCCCCTGCAGCCGTATTTATAAGCCTGGCCCTGACCCCCAGGAGCAGCCCTGGTACCAACACAGGAGGGAGTACAGGTCCCCGTGCTGCCACCTGTGGGCTCCAGGCAGCCTGGGGGACTGCTGGCCATGACGCCTCACCTGGCTGGGGATTCGAAGCTACCCCCTGAGACGGGCCTCAGGTAAGAGTCGGGAGAGGCAGCTGGGGGTCACTGTGGGGATCCTTTGCCTGGGCTAGGCTCCTGTAGGGGGAGCCATTCAGGTCAGGGAGGGGACAGGGAGGAGAGCAAATCTCCAGCTGGATGAATGAAGGGGCAGCCCCCTGCTGGCCTCAAGTTTGGGGCCCTGGGCCTGGCCTCTCCTCTGGGGCCAGTGTCACCTTGTCTGCAGTCCTGGGCAAACAAACTTGAATCCACTTTTTTTTTTAAAGATGTTTTTATTGGGGAATTGCGGGGAGGGGAACAGCGTTGGGGAATGGGGAAGGGGAACAGACAGGTGGACAAATTGCTGTTTTGTTCTTCAGTCTAGTTGTGGAGGACGTCGCTTCACTGGCCCATGTTGGTATTATCATTGCATTCTTCCCGGCTGAGGCAATCAGTCGCCAGTCATTGGTCGGCCACTCACAGCGGCTCCTGGTAGCTCACACCGGCTATCAGCCGCTCACACTGGCTGCCAGCCACTCACATAGCTCATGGCAGCCCACTGCAGCCCTGCTGCAGCCTACGCCATCGCAGGCGACTCACAGCAGCCCAGCTCCAGGTCGAGCTGTTGTTTACCATCTTAGCTGTAGAGGGCGAACGTCACTGGCCCTCAATGTGGGATCCGAACCACGGCCCTGCTGCTCAGAGCTGGTGCTCCCAAGTGAGCTCTTGAATCCACTTTTAACCAATCACTGCTCCAACCTGCCTCGCTGCCAAAAGTAAACACCCACCTTCCTGTGTTTCTGACCCCTCCTCATCCCCTGAGACCCACTGCAAGGATGGCTCCCCTCAGTTCACAAGATACAGCCACTTAAACCATCCCCAGATACTGAAGTAATCTGAGCTTCCCCTTGTCTAGCCACCGGACTTTCAGGATGGATTGCATCATCTCTTGCTAAGTGCCAAGTCTTGGGACAACAGGGATGAAGAGAACCTGCCACTGTCCCAGGAAGTGCCTGGGCCACAAGCAGGCATGGCTGGCTGGAGATGAGGGCTGGAAATGGAGCACAGAGAGGCGAGAGCCTGGTTGGGGCACACGGCTGCCATCCAGGGCACCTGGCAGCTGGACACTTACCGCCCCCACCCCCAGGATGCTGCCATCCTAGGCCAAAGCTACAGAGCAGGCCTTTGTTTTCAGGGGTCAGTGTTTGTTTTCATGAGTAGATGGAGCACGTCCACTGAGCCCTGTGGAAAACCGAGCCAGCCTCAGGACAGGGATGTCCTGAGACCCCAGTATTGGAGCCTCCTATGTAAAACATCTATTTCTTACCATACTTACTGCCTCCCCAACCCCACTTTGGGTGAACTAAGAGGATGATTCTGCTGTGTAGCTGCATCACCAAAGAATTAAGCTGGTCTCAGGGAGGGGCTCCTAGGCCTGGGGGCCAGATGACCAGCTTCTTCTGGTCCTGGCGAGCTCTGGGGAAGTTGCCCCCTCTGATGGCCACAAAGGGGCAGGCTGGTGGTTTCTGGGGCTCTGACCCACTCTACTATTTCCATGTCACTTATTCATACTTGGGGGAAGGATCTGCCCAGAGCCCCAAAGAGTGCCCCGAGAGCCTGACATCCGGGTCGCTGAGACACCATCGCCTGGGACACTGCAGCCGGGGGTCTCTGTGGTGCTGTCAGCCTTGGAGGCAGAAACCATTCGCCAGTGCCGGCAGAAACCATTCGCCAGTGCCCAGTCTTGCCAGGAAGGCAGGGTCCCTTTAAGCCTTGCCTCATTCGTCAGTTTGTTGCTATGTATGAGACCAACTTCCTTAGCAACCAGTTAGCCTCTCTTAAAGGGGCCCTGGAGTAGCGGTTGCCACTAGCCATGGCTCCCAAAAAGAAGGCAAGTAAGGGAGCCAAGGAGCCCAAGGTCAAGAAGAAAGGTGGCAAGAAGGATTCCAGCATGGTCATGGAAATGCCTTTAGCGGAGGAGACCCGGGAGTTCTACCACATCCAGATCCGAGACCTGGAGGACAGGCTGGCCCGGTGGGTGGACAGGCACGGAGGCTGGTCCTGCTGGGTCAGCAGCTCCGCTCGGAGCTGGCCACTGTGCAGGCTCGCCTGGGGCTGAGGGGTTCTCTGACTCTTCCAAGACACACTTACTTGATCATTTTTATTTTAAAACTTAGTTTCTTCTCAGTTATGATGCACTAGTCCAGTCTCAGGGTGACCTTTGAAAGACAAACCCCTTTGGTGACACAGGCGGTGGTTCATCCCCTGATGAGCCTGCAGATGCAGCTAATGTTGAGTCGTGTGTGCCAGATGGTTCACTGTGTCCCCGAAACGGTACGAGAGAGGTCTTGACATCACCCCCATTGCACAAGTGGTGGGACTGAGGCTCAGGGAAGGGGAGTCACCCCCAGAAGGAGGTGCCAGAATGGAAGCCCTGGTCCCCCCCCCCGACTGCCCTACACCAAGCTGCTTCCTTGCTCCACAAAGCAGGCCATTCAGCTCTGTACCCTGCAGTGCCTTCTAGGCAGTGGCCATGCAAAAGATGGTTGAGTAGATTCTGAAGTAAAACATCTTTCCAAATAACTTCTACCAACTATTCCATTGGAAACGAATAAATCGATTATGTGATACTCAAAAAAATTCACGAGCTTCCGTCAAGCTGAGACCAAATAGATTTGGGAAAAATGCATTTGGAGCAGTTATTTGGTCATTACTATTTGCCAAGCCCCTCTGCCAGGCCCCAAGAGTACAGTGGTGAAGGTCAGGGGTCTGCCAAGTGCAGAAGACAGACACATCAAGTCTCGACCACCCAGTGGGACAAGGGCCAACCTATAGGAGGGCACCAAAGTGAGTCACAAATGTAGCTCAGGGCCAAGAAGGCTCCACCACGGAGGTACCACTCAATGGTTGAGGGTAAGGAAGATAGCCGAAGCAAAGGCTTGAGATTGCAAAGTGTGGAAGTGTGTGCAGGTACGCAGCTGGTCGACTGGCAGTAGGCATTGTGGTTAAGAGCCTCAACTCGGGTCAGACTGACTTCAGCTTCAGTTCTGGTTTTGCCACTTACTAACTAGGCGTTTCTTCATCCCTCTAAGCCTTCGTTTCCTCATCTGTAAAATGGGTATAATCATAGAACCCACTTCCTTATGGGTTGTTGTGAGAATTCAATACACACTGAGTTCTGTGTACCGGGCACTGTCCTAGGTGCTGGGGACACAGCTATGAACATAACAAAGGCCCTCATGGGACTTACAGGTAGTGACGTAATGAACATAAAGCACTGAGCACAAGCGCTGGCTGTGGTCATGAGCACAGATTGGGGGAGATGAGGCTGAATTCCAACTGAGGAACCTCAAATGCCCCTCTGCAGGAGGGTCCTGGGGAGCAGGCCCTGTGCACGGAGGCATGCCATCCCCAGACCCCTGCACCTCTGCCCGGCCCTCGTCTCAGGTACCAGCGTAAGTGGGATGAGCTGGCCATCCAAGAGAAGCTGTTACGCCAGGAGTTTGAGCAGTTGGCCAGCAACAAAAAGGAGATCGTGGCCTTCCTCAAGCGTGCGCTCAACCAGAGGGTGGATGAGATCACGGACCTCAACAAGCAGCTCCAAAGCATGCAGCTGGCCAGGGAGCTGGAGAAGGATGCCTTCGAGGCACAGCTAGCCCAGGTGCGCCATGAGTTCCAGGAGACCAAGGACCAGCTCACCACAGAGAACATCATCCTTGGTGAGAGGGGCCTGGGGGCACACCCCGCAGGGACAGGGAATCCGAGGCTCTGGCTCTTTGGGCTCAAGTCCTGGTTCTACCACTGTCTGTGGCCTCGGGCAAGCACTTCTCTCTGACCCTGTTTTCCCACCTGGGAAATGGGAATAATATGTCTGCCTTGAGTAACAACAGCTTTGTTCTGCTTCCCACATTACCTTCCGTCATGGTCCCAGCAATCCTACAAGGCAGGAAATACTATCACACCTGTTGGTAGGTGAGGGAGCACCTCAGGAAGGTTAAGTGTCTTGGCCAAGGTCACTCAGCTGTTTTTAGGCTTAATGACAGCATCAGTGCCTGGCCCAGAGAAGGTATTCAAGTTGGGTACCTACTGTCATCGTCACTTTCATGAGAGGGGGGTGGGGGAGAGTGTCAAAGGCTTCTCAGAGGTGAAACCTGAATGAGGCTCGGAAAGATGAGTGGAGAGGAAGAGAGAGAGCTTTCCAGACTAAAGCAATACAGGTGGGCAGGACTCGGCGGCGTAGGGACAGGGGTCTGGCCCTGCTGGGTCAGGAACCACAGGGAAGGTAAGAGGAAGGGAGGGGGAGGGGGCTGCTTCAGGCCCTCGCTACCCTGGGCCCTGCCCTCCCCAGGCGGCCCCTCACCAGGCCTGGTGGGGCAGGTGGGAAGCTGGCAGCCCTGGAGGAGTTCCGGCTGCAGAAAGAGGAGCTCACGGAGAAACTCACATGGCTGGAGGACCAGCTGCAGACGCAGGGGAAGGAATACAAGAACTACGTGTACAACCTGGAGAAGAAGTCGGTGCTGGACAAGGACAGGTGGGCAGGCCAAGTGCTGGCAGCTGTCAACGGTGGGGCCAGAAACAGCCCAGGCCTCGGACTGCCGCTCACCTCGGCTTCTAAATGGGGGGACTGCACTAGCTCATCCACTCCCCACCCTGCGGTTCCTCAGACTCCTGGCTGATTTCTGGAGGGTGGGAGAAAAACAAACAAGCTCCCAGCTCTAGTCCTCATGCCGCACTGGAGAGCCCCTGGACTTCCTTTTGCCACATTCGGTGACTTAAATCACATTTATTTCATAGGTAATAAATAATACATTGATTTGGTTCACAATTCCAAAGGTACAAAGGTCTACAGTGAAAAGCCTCCTGCCTGTAGCCTCTCCCCTCCTGGGGGAAGAGCAGAGAGGTGGCTCTAGGTGCTCTGGGGACCCCCACATAGGAAGGGGGTGCCTGAGGCCTGTGCCCACTCTGCCCAACCCCCCACCCCCATCCCATCTTGACTAGACTGCGGAAGGAGATCATCCAGCGTGTGAACCTGGTGGCCACTGAGTTCCGCAAAGTGGCCACTGACCAGATGTGGAACACGACAAAGCGGGTCATCCGGGAGAACAACACCATGACCCTGCAGCTGTCCAAGGCCTCCCGGCACGGCATGCAGCTCCTGCAGGAGAATGAGCGGCTCAAGGGCGCCCAAGACAAACTGTGCCAACAGCTGGAGGTGCTGGAGAGCACCAAGAAGATCATGGCTCACCGCAGCAGAGGTCACCACAAGGTGTGCCTGCCAGCCCTGCCATCAGGGCAGCACAGCCTGGCAGGGGCAGACCAAGCTGGAGTCAAGTCGTGAGGGAGGCAGCAGTGAGGGGATGGGGCCCTCCTTGTTGGGGTTCTGGGCTGCTGGCCCCAGCTCCGGTTTCTCTTGAATTTGGTTTAAAGCCCCCATAACTTGGAAGTGGAGCTCCCTCCCGGAGAGCTGGGGGCTCTGCCCAGCCATTGTCCAGAGATGTGGCCTCTCTGCACAATGGTCTGAGCCCAGGCTGAGCCTGGAGCTGGGGCAGCGGGGGTGGGCGGGCCCAGGGCATGGCCACCTGCCTGTACCCACAGATCATCCTCATGCTGAGGGAGAAATGCCACGAGCAACAGAAGGGCAGAGTGGAGGCTGAGCAGCTGTGCCTCCTGCTGAGCCCATTGGAGCAGAGCTTGAAGCAGCTGCAGAAGGACAAGCAGGAACTGAGGTGTGTGTGGCCCACAGAGGGACAAGCGGTGGGACAGGCAGGAGCCCATCCCTGTATGGCCACATGACACAGGCCAGTGACGTCCCCTCTCTAGAGGGGCCTCGAGGCTTCCACTGTCCAACAGGCTGAGGCTTGGGGCTGGATGAGGACCCCGTGGGCTAAAGAGAAATGGCAGAGCCCATCGCACTGGGGCAGGGAGGCAGCTGACTCCTCTGGTCCCGGGCCAGGAGCCAGCAAGACCAGCTGAGCCTGCAGCTGGAGCAGCTGCAAGCCGAGGTGCAGCGGCTCCAGCAGGAGCTGACCGAGGAGCAGAAGGTTCGGGCAAGCCTGGAGACAGCCCTGGCCCAGGCCACCTCCTTCCTACAGGACATTCTGCAGGTAAACTGGAAGTGGGTGACGGCGGGGGGACTGGGCCAAGGACAGAAAGTGCTCAGAGATAACTGGGCCATGTGGAGGCCAGGCAAGGGTCAGAGACCTCAGCTTTCCCCTGAGAGACTCCTGGCAAGCCCGTCCTTTTCTGATTCTGCACTTCAAAGATCCCATCAAGGTCTCAAAGGAACTGGATGGAGTCCTTCTCTGAGGCCGTGGAAGGCCTGGGGCCTCAGTCTTCCCATTTGGAGGATGGGTATCCCACCACAGCCAGGGAACACTTTGCAGAAACAGGCACTAGGGTTGGAGTTGCCCAGAGGTGGGTGTTGGGGCCACTCTGGGCCTGATCCCCATGGGCCCGCCCCTGTCCCCCCTGGCAGATGCAACCAGAGCCAGAAGACAGCAATTCTGATGCAGTGTTCCAGCAGCAACACAAGAAAATGCTGCAGCAACTGCTGGCCGTGCTCAGCTCGGCCATGTTCCTAAGCCCCCAGATGGTTGCGTGTCCCCGCCAGGAGAACCAGCCCCATGGCCCGCGCAAGGAGAGGTAACCCTGTGTGACCTCAGAAGCAGCCATGGGACTTGTCCAAGGGCTGTCCTCAGTGACCCTGGGCCGGAAGTGTGCTCCCCAAAGCCTTTCTAAACCTCAGCCTCATTTGTGAAATGGAGGTGATGACATCAGCCCCTTCCCCACAGCACCCAGCCACCCAAGATGGGATGTCTGCTGCAGCAGCTGTCCAGTATCACACCCTACCAGCTGGGGGACCTGGGCTTGGTGCCTCGAAGGGCCCACATCCCACCCAACCCTGAGGACCTCAGGCTGCTCTCTCATACTACCCGTGTGGGAATCTTCAACACACAGAGCATCTCTGAGGTGAGTGCTGGGGCCCTGATGACAGCAAGATGGAGCCAGCCCTGGGTGCAGATCATGGCTCGGCCATACTGCAGCTGTGTGGCCTTGGAGATGTGAATGGACCTCTCTAAGGCTCCATTTCCCCATCTGTGAAATGGGCTGAAGAAAGGTGTGGCAACGCCTCAGTGGGCTAAGGCATGCCCACACAGCCCCTGGGAGGGGGTCTTGCTGGGCCCCTCCTCCACAGGCAGGGGATGGGTAAAAACCCCCTGAGGAGGCCTTGGCTTCTCAGCCAGCATCTTTAATCTTACAGATCCACACCTCTGGTTCTTCAAAAAGATTCAAAAAGTTCAGTCTTCCTGACATTTCCCTACTTTCTAAGTAAGACACAGAGAGAAGACCAACCCCCTATCCCAGAAATGGACCAATCCAGCTACAGTCCCCCCCTTTAATCTGTAGGAGGCCTGGAGCAGCCCAGAGAAGATTTATATAAAAAGTGAATACCACAGGTTGGCGTGGCACCTCTGTGGATATGGCTGGGTGTGTGGGCATGGCAGTCAGGCAGGAAGCTGTGTCCACTGGTATCAGGTGCCCAACAAGGGCCCCTGGCTTCGCTCACGGATGTGGTCCAGGAGCAGGTCGATGGCGCGTTCCAGCAATGGAGGCAGCAGCTCCTGCTCTGCGGAGGAGAAGCAGCCCAGCACATGCGCCTTCACTGCGTCAGGGTGCGTAGGGCGCCCTATGCCTACCCGCAGCCGTGGCATTGCCTGTTGGGAAGCAAAGGGGCCCAGGGAACTTTGGTGAGGAGTGTTGGGGCCCTATGCTGGCCCACCCGACCCACAGCAGTTCAGAGCAGTGGACTCACATTGGAGTTGAGGCAGGTAATGCAGGAACGGACTCCATTGTGGCCCCTTCAAGGGATATGGGAGGCGCAGTCAGTGCTTTCCTGGGGGAGCACCCTTCAGCCCTCCCAGCCCAGACTGGGATCAGAGCACCCCATCCCCTGCCGAGACCGAGTCGGCACCCCTACACCACTCCAACTGGGAGGCTAGCTTCCCTATCCCACCTAAACTGGCTCAGGGCCTCACCTGGCGCTTCCCCCCAGCTTCAGGGTCAGTTTCCCCAGGGGCTTGTCCAGCTCATCATGCACCAGGTAGACCTCCTCAGCCGTCAGTCCGAACAGCTCCGCTTGGCACAGGGAGGGAAACAGTGGCCCTGGTTACTGCAGATCTGCCCAGAGGGCATTGTCCCAACTCAGGGCTCCCACAAGGAGGAGCCACAATTAACCCCACTTCACATGTAAAGAAACTGAGGCGCCCACAATCTCCGAGGCCATGCAGTAACTGGAGCTCAACAGGCACCTGGACGTGAACAGGTCTGCGCAGCCCAGAATGCCCTCTCTAGCCTCTGCGCCCTCCCTGCCGGCCGGCCCACCGCTGGTGCCCTCAACTCACCGGCCCGGGCCACGCTGCGCCCGTTGGCATTCATGAGCCGCCGTGGCCGGAGCAGGACCAGCTGGACATCCCCGAGCGAGGCCAGGGCGAGGTCGGCGGCGCAGCGACGGTCGCGCGCCCAGCTCTCCGCCACACCCAGCCGCCGCGCCAGGTGCCCCAGCACCGCCATGCCCACGCTATGTCTCGTGCCGGGCAGTCCAGGGTTACCTAGGCCGGCCACCTGCGGGCGGCACCAGGGAAGCTGAGGCCCGACAACTCTCGCCACACTTTATTTCACAACAGCCCCCTGGGACCCAAAGCGGAGGAAGGGAGGACCGGAGTGGGAAAGGGGTCGTAAAGAAGGGGCCCAGAAACCCTGGAGACCCCAAAAGACCAAGTGGAAATTAGTGCCCCGCGAGCTGGGCGGGCAGGGCGCCCTGGTGCAGGAGCGGAGTTCCTAGACATTTGGAGCCCGTCGGAGTAATGGACCCATTTCTAGATACGAAAACTGAGACAAGGAAATTTGGGGGACTTTGCCCGAGAGAGAATGGCAGACTGGAGCTAGGGCCCGAGAGCCTCTACGTCGCCCCCTCCACTACACTCACCAACCACCTCTTCCCTGCGGGTCGGGGTTCCAACACGCACCGGCTCATAGCTCGACTCAACCACAGGCCCCCGCGCAAGAGGCTAAGCGACGGCATGCTGCTCCCCATTCAAGGCCCGCCCCGCCCCCTGACGTCACCCAGACCTCGGCCAATAGTGGTCGCCATCTGCCCAGGGGCGGCCACCAGTGTCCAATCCGGGCGGGCCACAGGGCCGCCATGCTTCTGAGGGGCGGAAGTGGCAGGGCGCCCCCGCGCATTCCGCGGCGTGGCGTCACCGTGTCCTGGTGAGCTTAGTTGTGGGACTCGCAGAGCCCTTGTTTGACCTCCGGATTGGGAGGAGGGAGCTTTGTTCTGGTCCACGCTATGGTCTTATCTCGCTGCGGAAATCCGGCAAGTCTTTTCCTTGCTGTAGCCTCAGCCTTCCCAACTAAAGTTTGCTACTCTTCTTACGGCTGAAACAGCCTTTGGATGCCGGGGGCGTGGCCAGAGGGGCGGAGCCTGTAGACGTCGGGGGAGATGGTGCCTAGCAACGTCAAGGTTGAGGGCTGCGAGAGAGCCAACTCAGGCCTTGAGGTCCTCCTGGAAGGGGCCTCATGACAGACTCCAGAGAGGTGCGGGAGAAGGCGAAAGCATAGGCAGAGCGTCGGGGGTGAAGAGACACAGGCTGAGCTCGCAGGAAAGGTTTTAAGTACCTGAGAGGCAGGATCAGTTGTGCAATTCAGGAAAGTCCCAGGCCACTGTACAGAGAACAGAGGGCTTGGAGTGTGTGGCTGGTGGGGAGGTCAGAGGGGTGGCCAGAGTCGGTGTACTGACACAGATTGCTTTGGCCCAGACAAGAGGGTAAGAGAAGAGGAGGAATCTAAGAGACCTTTAGGAAGTGGGACAGAGGACTTGAGGACTGATGGGACATAGGTCTCTGGCTGGCAGAGAAGGTGGACTCACTGAGGTGGGAAAGCTGGGGCAGAAGTCAGGTGAGGTTCTCAGTTTGGCCTCCTGGGCGTGAGGCTCCCACATGATGTGCTAGGGGCTGCAGGACCCTGGGGCCTGGAGCTTGGGGGAGGGCCTGAGCTGGAGACATTAGAGTTTTGGGTGTCAGTAGCTGCAGGTTGGAGCTGAGAAGGAAGGACCAGAAGAGCAGAGGGCAGTGTGAGCATGAGAACCTTGACCCCTGACCTTGACCATAGGAGAGGAAGAAACGCAGAAATGGAGACAGAGAGAAGTTGGCACATCCCTAAGGGGAATGGGACTGGGAATGCTATCAGACCCCAGATTGTGCCTCCTACCAGGCCTCATTTCTACTCCTCCTGTAAAATACCTGAAGAGAGTGTGTAAGTGGAGAGGGGGTCATCTCTGAGGTCTGCTCCAGCTTGCTGTCCCTTGATTCTAGGATGGTCTGAGGCTTGACCAGGTTCCCTCACAGCACATCCCAAAGCCATGGACGACTCCAGTCCTAAAAGACACCCTACAGCGCATCTTTGGGACCAGCCAGGTGTTCCAAAGCTTTGGTGATACAAGACCAACGACCACTGGGTTAACAGTGTCCCTCAAAGTCAAGGAGTAGTGAGTGACTACCTTGCCCCAGGGTTTTAGGTTCCTCCCCTGCACAGCCATTGACATGCTGTGCAGCCTTGGGCCAGTTACTCTACCTCCCTGGGCTTCAGTGAACTCAACTGTGTAAGGTCTCTTCCGCCTCAGTGGATACAAGGCTGCTGGCCTGGATGAGCTCCAAGAATGCCAGCCTCTCCCTAGATCTCTGTCTACCCCTCCTGTTTTTCCACCTAAGTGCCCCAGTTGTGTGCCCTGGGCTGGTCAAAGTCAGGGCCAGCCCCTTTGCCTGTGCCCCCTACCCCCACAGCTACCAGCGAGGCCATCGGTGCTTGGAGAAGGAAGACTGGGAGTTGGCCGTGCTGTTCTTCTCACGTGCCCTCCACCTGGACTCCCAGCTGGTGAGGGGGAGGGTTTGGATGGACATGGGCAGTCTCTGGTACACACTTCCCCTCACTGTCACACCTGCCAGGACCCTCCTCGTAGGGCCACCAAGTCCCTGCTGGTAACTGAGAGTCAACCCTCAGGGTGGACTGTGGGGCGTGGACAGCAGCCTGGGTCCCCTCTCCCTCAGGTAGACTTCTATGCCCTAAGGGCCGAAGCCTACATCCAGCTCTGCGACTTCTCCTCAGCCGCCCAGAACCTGCGGAGGGCCTACTTCTGCCAGCCAGAGAACACCAACTACCTGGAGCGGCTCAGCTTGGTGCTTTACCTGCAGGTGCCTGGGGCTGCCCGAGGCCCACACCAGGCGCCCACCTCACACCCAGGCCTGCTGGCTCTCCCTCCTGCTATTGTTTGCTCCCAAGACTAGTTCTGACTCCCTGGGGACCTCATTGTCCCTATCTCTGTCACCCCACCTGCTGCCCCTCTCATGACCTCTCCCACCTCTGGAGTTGGTGTACCACCAGAGCTGGGTAAAGTTTTGCAACACTGTCCAATAGAACTTTCTGCAATAATGATGATCTACTTGACACTGTTCAATCTGGCTGCCATTAGCCACATGGTACTGTTGAGCCCTTGAAATGTGGCAAGTGTGACTAATTTTTAAATTGTATTTCATTTTAATGAATTTAAATGTGTATAGCCACATGAAACTGGTGGCTGTTGTACTGGACAGCACAGACCTAGAGTCTAGAGGCTCTAAGCACTAAAAAGGTAATAATACCCCCCACTTGCAATTCAAAATAAAAACAATATTAAACCATAAAATACCAACAAAGTCCTGATTTTTTTCCATTTTGACAACTTTGATATCTTTAATGTCAATAATTACTCAATTCTTGAAAAGAAACATTCAGGGCACCCAAACCATGTGCTTAATCTGTCAGGGTCCTGAGTCCCGTACTGGCACTTCCTGTGTGACCTTGGGGAAGTTACTTCACCTCTCTGAGCCTCAGTTCTTTTATCTAAAAGGGGGATGCTAGTTATTACCAGCGAGATAACAAGTTCAAGTTCTTAACACCTGGCCTGCCACCTGAAGCCCTAGTCCAGGCTGGAGCCTGTTACTGTTAGCTCTGCGGTTCTTGTCTACCTCCCAAATTTTCTCTATTTCTCTTTGTTCCTGTGTCTCTGTATTGCTGTCTGACTCTTGCCAGGTGTATATTTCTCACTTTCTCTTGCTCTGTCTCCCCAGCTCTGTATTTCTCCCCATCTCTGTATCTCTATCTCTTAAAGTCTCTCCAGATCTAAAGAGCTCTGTCCCTGTCTCTTGTCTCTCTCCCCTTTCACCCCAAAGTTGCCCACCCCCTCTCATGAGTGCTACCAGGCCATGGATGCAAGCAGAAGTGACTGCCCCTTGTGTCCTCAGGGCCAGTGCCTGTTTGAGCAATGTGCCTTTGTGGACGCCCTGAGTATCTTCTCGCAAGCCTCTGAGCTCCAGCCCGAGAAACCCCACTTCCGTTACCGATGGTGAGTGCCCCATTTGCATCCTTGCCGGCCCTTGTTCTCTAGCAGCCCCTTCCTGTCCCTGTCACCTGGCAGACAGAGCACCTTTGCCCTCCGCCCTCAGCATGGCCTGTCTCCTGGCCCTCCAGCGGCATCATGACTGCCTCTTGCTCGTCACCAAAGAGGTGAAGGATGGCACGACCAATGCTGATGTCTACATCCTCCGGGCTAGGCTCTATAACTTCTTCCAGAAGGTAGAACAGGCAGGGTGGGGCAGGGGTGGCCTTCCCCCCAGAGCCTGGTTGCTCCCAGCATGCCCCAAGATTACAGGAGGCAACTAGGCCATCAAGCAGCCCAGAAGCCACATCCTCACAGTGTGACAGGGACAGTCTGGGCAGAGGCCTGACCAGCACTCACCACTCAGTGGCCAGTCAGGTAGTTGCTCCATTGTCACTCAGCCCTGGCTCTGTGCCAGGCCTGCGCTGGCCCCTGGAAACCACAAGATGAGAGACCTATGCCGTTGCTACCCTCACAGAACTCACAGCCCAGGGGAGACGTCCCTAAACAGATAATTACATGAAGAATGATTTCAGGAGAATACGTAGCACCACCTGAGATCGACTAGATAAAGTGGCCCCTCCTGCTGCCTTCCTTTCTTATTTACCTCAGTGAATGTTTACTAAGCACCCCAGCTGGTACATCCCCTGGGCTGGGCATGGAGACAGACAGTACAGGGAATGGCTTAGGGACGAGGGAGGCTTGAGGTCACAAAGGAGGAGGGGACCCCAGGCATGGGAAGGCATTGGACAGGGCCCTGTGAACCCAGGACGACCCTGACTTCTTCCTGGGGACATCGAGAACCTCATAAGGGTGCTCCCCAAGGCAGTGGGCTTTAGAAAGATCCTTCTGGCTTCCGGGGGAGCGTGGGCTGGAGGGTGCAAGGCTGGAGGTGGGAAGCCGGGGGAGGAGGCGAGGAGGGAGCCGGAGGAAGGATGGGCAAGAAGGGGGCAGTTCCACAGTCCTTGGAAGTCAGGATCAGAGACTGATCCGGGGGTGGGCAGAGGGACGGGAGGGATCCGGAACAATGGCCCGTGTTCCCGCTTGGCCTGGTGCCTGGGAGCTGGGACACTCAGGAGGGGAAGGAACAGGGGGTGGGTGAGATTGGGGAGGGGTTCACCTCAGCTCACCAGGTGGGGCACCCTGGGGGTGGATGGAGACATGAGCCTCCCTACGCTGAGGGTTGAGCTTCTATGTCCAACAGTGAGTCAGTGGGAGAGTCTCCTTCAAAGGTAGGAGACTAGTAATTACTGATAATGATTGTTGACTGTCAGGGTTTTAGCCCCGTTCCTGCCACTTCAGCCCCTGCAATGCACATGCTAAGCACTTGACTCATGTTTATCTTAAAGGCTCACAATAACCCTTTGAGTGGATACAATCTGTAGTCTTCACAGGTAAGGATACAGGTCCAGAGGGGCTGGGTTACTTGCTCAAGGTCACACAGCCAGTTCTCAGTGGTGCTGCCCTTGAACCCAAGTCCGCCTACTCCAAAGCCCTGCCCCTAGCCTCTGCCATCTTCCCCTTCCCGACTTCCACTCACACCTGGTGTCGCAGGTTGCCCTGCTCCCCTCCAACCAATTATCCTATAGGACACAGGGTGCATGCTAAACTGTTTGTTGACTGACTGACAGACCTGCTCGCCCAGTGGAAGGTATTTGCCTGGGGATGTTTTCCTCTCATGCCCAGGCCTGAATCTGTTCTTGGTCAGAGTTATCTTGGGCTTAAAGGTCAAGGGAGTGGGGGAGGATGTGCTGGGAAGGATAGGGAGGACACAACAGTCACAGTCGGGAGGCCACACCCTTGAGTGAGCCACGCAGAAGTCCTCCAAGGAAGCAGTATCTGTGACCCTATTCCATGGCAGAAACCACCAAGGCTGAGCTGGCTCAGCTGAGGTCACTTCTGGAAAAGGCCCAGCGGGGCTGGGGCCTGGGATGGGATTTCCCACAACGTTCCCTGCCTCTTTCAAGAAACAGGAAGGGTAGAACAGCGAAGTGGCACCAAGGATGGGTGGCATGGTGCCAGCCTGTCCCAAGAAGGGCCCCTATAGGCCTGGAGGTCTGCCTCCTCCCCCCACTGGACAGGGTAGGGCTCAGCTTGGCCTGCACCCCTGATGTCACCCCCTGTCCCCTGCAGCCCAAACTCTGCTATCAAGACCTGCATAGCACCTTGCTCTTGGATCCCAGGCACCCACAGGCCAAGGTGCTGCTCAAGATGATGGTGGACCAGGCCCAGAAGTCATTCCAGGATGCCGGGATCCTAGCCGTGCAGGGCAAGCTGCAGCATGCACTGCAGTGTATCAACTGTGCCATAGAAAACAGCCCTCTGGACCCCAGCTTCTTCCTTTTCCGGTACTGGGTGCGGAGGTGCCAGTCTTGGGTCCAGCTGTGTGGTCTCAGGAGAGCCCATGAACCTTCTTAGGCCTCTGTTTCCCCATCTAGCCTCTAATAATCTTTCCCTACTCCCCACTGGGGTCAAGGCATCATGGGAGGTGGTCTCTGCTACTGCCCCTGAAGGAATCCTGGACCCCTAGGCCAGCTGAGCAGTTTATGGTGGGAGGATCAGCCCAGCTCTGTGGATAAGGCTTGCGGGTGAATCTGGCCCTGCCAAGGGCTGACCACATGATTTAGGGCCATTTAACTTCCTTGGGTGTGGGTTTTCCCATATAAACAGTGGGGGCGAACCATCTGTCCCAGGTACAAAAAGGCCTTAGCATAGAGGCTGGCATGCACATGGCTCCCAAAAAGAAAGAGAGAAGCTGGTTTTGAGAAAAGTGGAATGACCAGGGACTAGCAGGTTATCTGAGTAGCAATCCAGGCCCCACAGGCCGCACCTAGTGCATGACGTGGGAGCCCCATCACCAGCTCGGCGGGTCGGAAGGCCCAAAGCGGGCAGCGGCTTGCCCAGCCACCGGGTCAGTGGCGGTGCTTTGGCTCTCATGTCCCTCCCCCATAGGGGCACCATGTACCGACGGCTCCGGGAGTTTGATGCCGCCGTGGAGGACATCCTGAAGGCGCTGGACATGATGACCGAGCACCAGGAGGACCTGGTGCAGCAGGCGCAGCGCCAGCTGCTGCTGACCTACAACGACTTCGCGGTGCACTGCTACGTGCAGGGCGCCTACCAGGAGAGCGTGCTGCTGCTCAACAAGGCCCTCAGGGACGAGCAGCGGGAGAAGAGCCTGTACATCAACCGCGGCGGTGAGTGGGGCTCGCCTCTCTAAGGCCAGGGCTGGGCACTTGAGGCCCCTGAGGGAGGGAGGACAGAAGGAGGGAAAGAGGAAACATTTAAGAGTCTCACTGTCCCACCGACAAACTGGCTACAATCTAAGGAATGCTCAGAAATCAGACAACTGGGAAGAGGCGCGCAGAGGCTCGGGAAACCTCCGCGGGCGCCCCTGACCGCCCACGGGTGTTATCAGCCACCAGTTTCAGGCCCCGCCCTCCGGGGGGTGGAGCAGACTGGGCTGGGGCTCCTGGGCCCAGGGGCTGGGGACCCACTCAGCTCCCGCCCCGGGGCCCCAGATTGCTTCTTCCAGCTGGGCAATCTGACCTTTGCTGAGGCGGACTACCAGCAGGCGCTGGAGCTGAGCCCGCAGGACGAGGGCGCCAACCTGCGCATGGGCCTGCTGCAGGAGAAGATGGGGTTTTGCGAGCAGAAGAGCAAGTGCGCGCGGGCTGTGTGAGGGGCGGG
>NW_017731353.1:2146335-2190284 GCF_001890085.2 Hipposideros armiger
AGGGGCGGGGCCCGATCTGGCCTGAAGCTGCCTGCTGGGACCCCTGGGTCAAGATGCCTCTGCTCTCCCAGTTATGTATTCTAAATATAGATTTTTATTTTCCAAGTTTTCGCTAAAATTCCTTCACCCTTTTCCCCTGAATATTGTGGTAATTGTGCTTTTTATTAAAAAAAAACACACAAAAACTTAAGTGTTCAGTAATTTATAGCTCAGAGCATGAAAGTTCCTTCTAATATCTACCTCCCAACGCCTCCCCCACTCCCCTAAGTTTGGTAAAGGTTGTTTCCTATGCATATATTAACAATTATTATCATTTTACAAAAGTGAGATCATGCTAAACTGTTTTGACTTGCTTTTTCACTTCCCATGGCATTACATATGGGGCTACCTCTTTCTCTTTTTACTGTTTGCATAGTATTCCATTCTATGCAGGTACCATGATTGATTTCTTTAGACAGTCCTCTGTGATGAATATTTGGGCTGCTTTCAGTTTATTATTATAAATAATGCAGTAATGAGCACCCAGAACACATATTTTCATGCACTCATATTAGTAACACTGTGGTTAGATGGCTGGAAGTTAAATTGTTGGGTTAAAGAGTATGAAAAGTTAACCTTTTAAAAGGTAATATCCAAATGTTCTCCAAAAACAGTGAGCCAATGATAAACTTCTCCCAGGAAGACAGTCGTGGTTTCCCAAGCCTCCCTCATGGAGGGTATTAAGACTGTTTTTCAACTCTGCTAATCTAATAGGCAGTTGATTTTGCATGTTTAAATTGCTAGTGCAGTAGAGCACCTTTTGTGTGTTTATTGGCCATTAGGGCCTGCCCAAATCTTTTGCTCATTTTGCTATTAAATTGCTCATTAAAAATTTTTTTTTGTTGTTGTTATAAGAGTACTTTGTAGACTAGGAAAATTAGCTTATCATCTGTCTTATGTAGCAAAATATATCTCTCCTATTTATTGCTTTCCTTTGTGGTGTTTTTGCCACTCAATAACAGGATTTTTTCATTTTTACCTGGAGGGTATGACATTCTCAGAAAGGCCTTCCCTAATCCAAGATCATAAAAATGTCCACTTATGTTGGGATTTTATACCAGCATTTGAGTGTTGGGTCCTTCAAGATCATAGCTGGGAGAGCAGAGGGGCATGATGGTGGGGAGCCCAGACCAGCCTGGTTCTCCCCAAACTCCCCCTGGGGCCCAGAAGCTGCTATTCCCCCCTCCCCCCAGGTGGCCTGGCTCACAACAGCCTGTGGCCCCGCTGTGTCTTGCAGACAGTTCCAGAATGCAGAGAGCCACTTCTCAATGGCCATCCAGCACAATCCCCAGAGGGCCCAGTACTACGTGCACCGTGCCAGGTGCCGGCAGCTCATGCAGAACATTTTTGGGGCCCGCCAGGACATTGTCACTGCCCTGCTCCTCAACCCTAACCAACCAAAGGTGGGTTCCTGCTGGGCCAGCAGGGCGGGCTCCAGAGTCAATACCCCTGGCCACCTAAAGATACTCCCTGTCCATAAAAGGAGTTTGGTTTCCTAGCAAATAATAAGAGCAGCTTGTGCTGGAGTATTTACTATGAGCCAGCTACTGTCCTAAGCACTTCAGCTTGCATCACTCTGTCTAATCCTCTTCAGCACCCTACAAGACAGGTAACATTATTATAACCCCCCAATTTACAGACGAAGGGGGTACGGCTCAGATAAGCCAGCTCCTTTGCCCCAGGTCACACAGCTTAGAGGTCAGACCCTCATCTTTCTGGCTTCAGAACCCATGGCTAGACTCACCATCGGGGCTCCCTCTCTGAATAGTTCCTTTCTCGTAATCTCCTGATAGTTCTGAAGCAAAAGGGTCCAGTCCTTTAAAACCAACAATTTGTAAGCCCTTCCCTCTTCAGCCCTGAGAAGGGACTCTGCAAGGGCAGGGCAGACCATACCATCTGCCCCCCCGTCCTGGCTCACACCTGGCTCTGGTTGCCCCCTTTCCTGGCAGCTGCTCCCGCTGATAACCAGCCTCTTCCCGGGCATGTCAATGGAGAAGGTGCTTAGCAGCCAGGTGGCTTACCTGGCCAGGTCGCAGCTGAGTCGAGTAATGGAAAAGAGCCTGCAGAACAGCATCCCTCGAGGCATCGTGGGGTAAGCTCCTCGAGCAGGGGCCTCAGGGCAAGAGTGGGAATGGCTGGGGCTCAAGGCTCCTCTGGTCCCAGCTGCCTCCTCAGGCCACTGTCCAGTCCTGGGGATGGTGGGGTGAGTCAGGGAGACCTACCCTGCGCTCTGGGCCATGGCTTGACAGGCAGCTTAGGAAGCGGGAACTGGAGCGCCAGAAAGCCCAGGCCCTGCACCGTTCCTGGAAGCTGGAACAGCCTTTGTTCGAGACCTCAGAGAAGCTGGACACCAATCCCCAGACCCAGCAGGCAGAGCCAGAACACCCAGAGGAGGCCAAGGGCCCTGGGGAGGAGGTGAGTGCAGCACACGCTGAAGCCTGGGGTCTTGAGGTCTGGGCGGAGTGTACCCTGAGCCAGGGCCTTCTAGGCCTGGCTCTACCACCGCTCAGCTTTGTGACTTGGGCTAGGAACATCTTGCTGTGAGATGGGGATGGTACCAGTAAGGGGCACATGAGGATGTGGGCCCCTCACAGAGAGGCCTTCCCAAACCTTGCCCACCCTCACCTTCATAAATGCTGCTGTGTGCACTGGCCACTTGGGCCAGGATTTTCTTAATTCATAAATTCATTTCTGAAAACTTTTATTGAGTGTAACATATAGAAAAGGACACAAATCATACATGAACTGTTTGATGAATTTTCACAAACTGAATACGCCCATGACACCATTACCCAGATCAAGAAAGAACACACTCCCAGCTCCCCAGAAAGCCCTGGTGCCCCTTCTAGGCCCTTCCCTCAGCCCAGCCCACCCCACAAGGCTGTTCTGATTGCTGACACTGCAGAGGGATGTGCCTGTTGTTCAGGGGACAGAGCTGGTGTGACCTCTTGTCTCTGCTCCTTTCATTTCCATCCTGTGACTATCCTACAATTTATCCACTCTGCTGCTGATGGACGGCATGTAAATTTGTGTTCAAAGGACACTTTCCACAACTCAGGAAGATGGATACCAGCATCCTTTGCCGTAAATAGAAAAGGCTAACTGGACATTTTTCTACTTCACAGTAGAATACAAAAATACAGACCGTCAGGATCCCCTGAAGTCACTGTGAGCTGGCTTCTGTGCGTTAGCATTAGCGCTGTTAGCGCTTTGCAGCTCTGCCGGTCCCCACTTCCCCATCTGGTCCCCACCTCCTTCCCCAAGTTCTCCACTGCCCTCAGGTGTAAATGGGCCAGAGGAGAGGAGCAGCCGAGAGCCTGGCTTTGGAGTCCGCGGATCCGGATTCAAGCCCAGCTTCTCAGCTTAGCTGAGTGCCCTGGGCAAGCTGCTTAGGCGCTCAGAGCCTTGATTTCTTGGTCCATGAAATGGTAATAGCACTAGCTCTCTTCCAGACATGTGGGGATGAAATGGGATAAGGCATGTAAAGCACGGAAAAGCTCCTCCAGTCCTTGCTAGCCATGCCCTAGGATACAGCACTTTATGGTTTACACAAGCCTGTCCCACACCTGACTAATTTAGATTTTGCAAATGGGGAAACTGAGGCCCATGCAGCCTCTTGAACACTGCCTTTCTTACAGCAGCATGCCTGTCTAGGCTGGCCACCCCCCTCCCGTCCAGTCTTAGCCTCTCGATGTCCCACGCAGCCCTAACCTGGGACCCTTGATAAGAGCTAAGTCCGGAGAACAGCCACTGCAGGTCCCAAGGCCTGCTGGCCTTCCAGAGCTACAGCCACTGGCCCAGGGCCTTGTGCAACCTGACTGCCCAGCCTGTCTCCTGCCCTAGGAGAAGCCGGAGCCCACTCCCAGCAAGGTGAGGTCCCTGTCCGACGGCTACCTCGACCAGACCTCTTCAGGCTCCATCTTGGGCTGTAAGTCTGCGGTGTTCCTGCCAGGCTTGAGTGAGCCAAAGCAGCTGAGTGGGCAAAGGTCAGGGGTCAGAACCTCCCTGGCCTGGGTATGAATGTGGGTTCTGCTGTGTGACTCTGAAATGGGAGTATAATCCCAACTTTACACGGCGTGTGCTGAGCCCTCGGTGAGGTGATGGCCAGCAAAGGGACTGGGACGCCAGCTCTCACTACAAGGCTCTTCATAGTTGCTGCCTCACTCCCCTCTCAGGCCCTGTTTTCTCTCTGCCGCCTTGGCCTCTCCCTGAAAGAAGCCCACAAACCTTATGTATGTCCAAGGGCCTTTTACCCCCAATTCTGCTAGGCACCAGCATGGAAGGGACAAAAGTGAAACACCCAGGAATGCTGCTCCAAACAGTGTCCCCAGGGCAGGTGTGAGCAGTCCAGGGTAGGGATGAAAGTAGTGGCAGCCAGCCGCATCCTCCCATTCAGTACAATTCAACCAGTGCATCGAGTCCCAGGGCCGGGCCTCTGCCACACGCTGGTTACAGGCATGAACGGCCCTGTTTCTGCCCCAGGGAGCTCTTGGTCCTGAAGGTAAGAAGGCATGCAGGTAAACAGATAACCAGGAAAGTGTAGACATACAGTGGAGGGCTGTGGGTGCATTTAGCCCCTTTGGGGGGTCCGAGAGGGTTTCCAGGACCTGAAGGAAGAGTAGGGGTTAGTCATACGAGGGAGGGGTGGAGCAGGGGCCCCAGGGCCCTGCAGGCTATTGGTTGTGGCTGGAACGCAGAGGGCAAGGGGCAGCCAGCAGAGTCGAGGCCAGAGCTGGGCAAGTGGGACCCTCAGGATCTCCCCCTTAACATATAGCCCTGGCCCACCTACAGGGTTCAGGTTGCTGAGGAGGGTTGGGCTGGCGTGATCTGGCAGGCCCTCCCCTTGGCCATGCAAGGCCTCTGGGATACAGGCAAGAATGAGGCCTAGCAGCCTCCTTTTCCTGGAGCTGCCTAGGGAAGGCGGCCTGATGGGTGCTCTTGGCACACCCTCCCCAGTCAGGACCCCGTCAACCTCAGAGACAGAGATGTCCACTATGTGCCAGGAATACAGAAGCAGCTCGGCCACCACTGTGGCATTCTCCGATTCCTCACTGCTGAAGACTCAATCCTCAGACTTAGAAAACAAGGAAGACCTAAGCGTGGGCCGGAGCCCCAGAAAAACCAAGGCTGCCCAGGACCAGAGCCAGAGACCCAGCAAGACCAAGGCCACCCAAGGCCCAAGGTCAAAGCCCAACAAGACCAAGGCCACCCAAGGCCCAAGGCAGAGGCTCAGAAAGGCCAAGGTTGCTCATGGCCGGAGCTGGGGACCCAGCAAGGCTGCTGCTACTCAGGGCCAGAGCTGGGGACTGATCCAAAGTTCCAGCAAGACCAAGACTTTCTATGACCCAGGTGGGAGCCCCAGCAACACTGAGGCTACCCAGAGCACAAGTGTAGGTAGGTTCCAGCAAGACTGAGGTCCCCAAAGGCCTGAGGCAGAACCCCAGCCCCAGCAGTTACACTGCTCTCTGAAGGGGCCACTGAGCCCCTCCCTCATGTCTTGCTGGGGATGGGAGATATTCTACCCTTGTACACACCGGCTCCCAGCAATTAGAAACCTCGGCCAACATTCCTCTGGTCCCATGGCTAAGTTTATTGTATCTGTTCTCCTCTTTTACAAAATTAAAAACCAACAACCAGGCCCAAGTGGCAGCTTGAGTCCGTCCATTCATGGAGACTGAGAAGTCTCATTTGGCTTTCCAACACTGGGAGGGACATAGGGCGTGGGATGGAGGGTTGAGGTATGGTGCCTCCTTGGCAAGGAGCCAAGGTAAAAAGACCAAGGAGGGAGGGAGCAGCCACGAGCCATCGTCCCTGAGTTACAATTCACATTTGAAGAAGGCTCAGGCTGGAGGGCGAGGTCAAGGCTCACTGAAGTTCTGGGGTGACCAGCCGTTTCCCCTGAGGAAGGAAGCAAAGGCCAAGATGCCCTAAGATCAGTTAAGAGGCCGGGGCCCGCCCTGGCCCTCTGTCCCATGGCCTAGCCAACACTCCTCATCTTCGATGTGTGCTCTGGGTCCCACTCTCCAGGAGGCTTGGGACAAGGATCCCTCTGGCAGAGGCCCCAGGGCTTTCCTGCATGGCCTGACCAGGTGTAGGAGGTAGATGCCACCTGGACAGTCAGAGGAAGAAGGCAATACGGGAAGCCACAGTCTTGCAGCCATTGGAGGAAAAGAGCTGCTCATCCTCCGGGAAGTAGGTGGTGCTGTCCAGCACAGCCTGGATGACCTCATCCCTTGGCTCCAGGCCCAGCTGGGCCAGCTCGTTGAGCACGCAGTGCCGCACATGGTGCCGCTGGAGCGGTAGGAAGGGAACCAGGGCATCCAGAAGATGCTCTTCCATGATGCCCGAGCGCCAGAAACCATCTGCAGAAAGAGGCAATGGAGAGAAGAGGCTGTGCATCACAGAAGCTGGGCCTCTGCCCCCAAAGGCCAGTGCAGATGCATTGCTGGTCTTAACCCTCTTAGTCACCTTCCAGGAGAAGGGCTCGGAGAGGCTGTATGACAGCTAGGAGCACCAAAGCTTGGGCTGGGAAGTACCAGGTCAGTGGATCTGGGTGTGAAGCCCCAGCCTGCTGAAGCCACCCCAGGGTGGGGCTCCTGAGCCAAACTCACGCTGTGGGTTGTCCAGCACAGCCCGGGAGATGACTGGTTCTAGCTCCAGTAGGTGGATCTCCTCGCGTTCCCGGTGGCTGCGCCACGCTTCCAGTGCCACCTGGTTGATCTGCTCGCCACCAGTGTTGCTAAAACCATGTGGACCCGGGCCGAGACTCAGACAGACAGTGGGAAGTAGGATTTGGCCCTCGCTTCCCACGTGCCACCTAACAGACCCTGAGCCTAGGGGCCCAGCTCAGTGCTAGCAGGGGCCCAACCCACTGGCAACACTCCACAGGAACCATTTCCCCACTCCAGAGCTTGTGTCCCCATCCATGACCCCTGGAAATGCACTGGTAGGTGCCATGCACTTTATAATTTACAATTTTGGGTCCCTTAACTAACTTTCCCTCACCCAACTTCTAGGATGACAGTGGGGCATTGATAATGCTGTTCAGAAGAGGATATGGGAGCTCAGAGAGGTAAAGTAATTTGCCTGAGGAAACAGCAAGGACTCTTAGAGGTGGGATTAGAACCCTAGTCCTGTTTTTCCCAGGCCTGTGTCCCAAGAGGGAAAAATCTTGACCCAGCAGGGCTTCTGCAAAGAAACGATGAGGATCCGAAAGACTGAGCCCAGAATGAACTCTGAGATTGTCAAAGGGGAAGCCAGCCACCTTGAATGACAGTGGCACCAGTGAGACTGTGGGAGGCTTTAGGAAAGCCCGATTGGGCCCAGGGGGACCACAGGCTAAGACTGGATTGCTGAGACCTCTGACAAATGTCCCTGCACTATGCCCGCTGCACAGCTGGGCCTCACCTGATGAAGATGAAGATGGCTTTGCGATAGTTGGTCCCATACACGACCCAGGAGGAGCCCAGGAAAGGTCGCAGGACCTCCATCAGGCCTGGGGCCAGCTTGTCCACTTCATCAAAGAGGAAGAGGGAGCGCCCGCAAACGGTGAGGTTCCCCTGGACCCAGCTCTTAAGATCCTTCTGCAGGAGGGAGGCAGGAGTCTGCGGGGTACTGGAGATACTCTCCCAGCCCCAGACTTCCTCCCAAGGCAAGAATTCATCCCCTTCCCAGGAAGATATGGTCTCACAAAGAGCACCAATCCCTTAATGGGACTGAGGGTAAAACTGGCCCTGAGAGGGGCAGACACTTATCCAAGATCACACAGCAGGTCAGCAAAAGAACAGGGACTCAAACCCAGGCCTGGCACCTGCCTGTCCAGGGCTCCTTCCCTGACACCTACTGCTTTCTAGAAAAGGAGAAAGGCTCCTGCCTGCTCCATGAACTTTCTCAGCAGTGCTGACAGCTGAAAAGGATCAGCCTGGAAAGCACCTTGCAATCAACAACAATAAGAGCAGTAAGAGCTGATATTTACTGAGTACTTACTCTGAGCCTCAAATTGCGGCTAAGTGCTTCACAGAGAAAGGATAATGCGGACTCTCTGGCAAAGGTAAGTGCTCAATAAATAATACCTGCAATTATATGAGCCCATGTCCCTCACCTGGCAGGTAGGTACCATTACTGTCCCCCAACCCCAGAAATTAAAGCGAGAACTCTTTGCCAGGTAAAATGGCACCATCTCAGCCTCTGTTCAGGATGGGTTCTGAGGGCTGAGGCTCCAACTGACTGTGTGGCCTGAAGCAAGTGAATCCCCCTCTCTGGGCTTCAGACTCACTCCCTAGGGTATGGCACCCCGTGATGCAGGCAATTGATGGTCCAGGATGCAACCAGCCTACCTTGTAGCGCTCCATGTGGCTGGGGTGGGGAAAGTGGATGACAGGGGAATAGTGGTGCACATGGGGGCTGCGCAGGCCACCCCGGAAGAGGTAGTGCGCCAGCAGGGAGCTGACATAGGACTTGCCAGTGCCTGTCCAGCCGTGCAGGGAGAGGACCAGCGGCTTGGTGGGGGCCGGGTCCTGCACGAAGGCCTTCAGTGCCTTCACCACCAGCGCTCTGGCCAAGTGCTGGCCCGCCAGGTGCTGGGCCAGGTCACATTCCAGACCTAGGGCCACAAGAAGGACAGCGTCAGAGCTGAAGATACACCCCACCACGGAAGAGGTTCAAGGGCAAAGTGATGTCTGGAACCTGGTCTCGGGATCCCTGTGGTCTGGGGCATTTTTATAAAATGTCTGTGGAAATAAGAGTGGGGCCCAGGTCTCCAGCTGCGGGAGTCGCCTTCAGGCCCTGAGGCCTGATTCAGCACGGCAGCGCCCACACCAGGCCGCCCCCTGAATTGCGCTCAGCCCTAAGTGCGTGCGAGCTGCCCCAGACCCCACTGCACATCCTCAAGGCAGGCTTCTCCCTTGACAGCCGGCCCACTGTGGAGGCCTAAACCCTCCCGCCAAGGCCCCGCTGTCAAAAGCTTTGCCTGGATCCCAAACAGGCATCCTTAAACCCTCGCCCCAGACTCTCAGGGTCCCTCAACGCCAGGCCCACTTCTGGCCCTGGCCGTATGGAAGTCTGGGGGTTCTGCCCCTCGGTTCTACCCTCCAGGTCCAGCCCCGGCGCAACGCCAGAGTCCGTGGGTTCCTTGGTGGATGACACCTCCGCTGCGGGCTCCCGCGGCTCCTCACCCTGGAAGTCGGGCCGGAAGTCACATTCGCAGAAGGTGCCGAAGTTGCAGCGCAGTGAAGTTAGGTCCCAGGCGGCGGCGGCTGCCGAGACCAACCCGAGCAGCCCGAGGAGGAGCGAGCGCCAGGGCCGGCAGCCACGCGTGGCAGCAGCCATCCGGGTAAGGCCCGAGCGGGGTCTGGAGCGTCCAACCGCCTCTCCCGAGAACTACAGCTCCCGGCGTGCATCGCTCCTCGGGAACCACCTCCCGTGGCCTACAACTCCCGGCTCCCCTCTTGTCCCTTTCAAAGGCCCGCCCCGTCATCCCGCAGCAGGACGGGAACGTGGCCTCCAGGGGGAGCCCGCGAACTGTCCAATCCAGGGCGGGCCGCGTTTCCATGGTCACGGTAACTAGGGGACCGTCATAGTAGCTCCGAAAGAATAATAAAGGATTATAACCACAGGATGACGTAACAACTGTAGCAAAAACTTGTGCGGCACCTTATACCATGAAAAGTACCTTTTTTATGCTCTTTTTTCTTTAATAAAAGCGTGCTCACTCATAGCTTTTGATAAGACCCTACTGTGTGCCATTAGTTTTAGGTGCCTTAGATATCTTATAATAGGATAAAAGTACCTGTCATACAGAGAAATGGTGATATTCCAGTGAGGTACAGGCACATAAAGTGTTTTGGCTCAAAGTAATCAATAAATGATCATTGATAATACATTAGACATAAAACATGGTGGTCCATTACCTAGCAGCTACTATGTACTAAATGATTTAACGGCAATCCTAAGAGAGCAATTGTTATTGTCCCATTTTATTGAAGTGGAAATTGGGACCCAAGGGGTTAAGCCTCATATCCAAGGTTACCCAGCTAGTAAACAATAGAACTGAACCCAAGTCTGGCTGCCACCAAAGATCTAATGCACTATGTTACTCAGCCTCTCTTAGTGAAAGGATTCAGAAGGCAAAGGACCCCAGACGTTTCAAATTCAGTGAACGGGCTCCCCAGGCCTCCAGCTTGGCCTGGAATCGTGTTGCTCCACCTTGCCTACCTCTCTCACCTACGGAATCAAGACAACGGCCTTTATACCCCTTTTCAAAGATTCCCTGCCCCCCCCACCCCACCCCCCACACACACACACGACTTCAGGCTCTGGTCAAAGCCCAAAAATAAATGAGTAGTTCCCACTACTGAGGAGAGAGAAGGAAAGAACTCCAGCTCAGAATGCCCAGGTTCCAGACTTCCTCATTCTGCTGCTGTGACTCCCCCACCCCAGTTTTCAGTTTTCCAGAGGGAAGTGGAATCCTAGAGGTCAAAAGCCCTTTCATCCCAAATATCTGGGATCCTTGGCTGTGAGTTTGTAGGAATTTGCTGTGGCTTCCCGGGGCAGGGGATGGGGCAGAGTGGGGCAGGCCAGTGTTTCTCTCTCTAGTTGGAATTGGCTGTTTCCATCCCCCACTGGCTGTGAGCTCCTCCAGGACAGGGACTGGGTTTTTGTATTGGCTGTACAATCTGGAATGTTCCAGGTGCTAAATAAGTATTTGTTGAATGAGTTTTTCCACCTTTCACCTGAGAAAAGATGCTTCCTTCCCCCAACCAGAGCCCCTGCGAGACAGAAGAAAGTCATAAAAGTTTATTATATGAAAGAAAGAGCATGGCTCTGTACATCTATTTACAGAACAGACAGACTTATTTACAGCCAGATGGAGGCCTTGGTGTCGGCGGGGAGTAGATGCCTGAAGAAGACTGAGGAGACATGAGGAGCCTCCCATGGCTCGAACACAGTGCACCTCAGCAGGGAGGGGAGACGCAGAAGCTGGAGGGAGGAACAGGGGTTCCAGTTCTCCCTGAAGGGAGACTTGGTGAGCATGTAGCAGGTGAGACGAGGCCCAGAGTCCACACAGGACCCTGGAGGGGCAAGGGAGATCCTGGCGTTGAGCCCAGAACATTCTTGGGCTGATCACAGTGTCCCTGGGGTGCTCTGGGGAAAGGTCTGTGCCCCTCTGTCCCCATTGCTGCCTGCAGCGCAGAGGGGAGTGGTCCGTGGGGGTCACAGCTCGCTGGAGCGAATGGCAGGTTCCAGTTTGTGGGACAGGGCGGTGAGAACCTTGTCGAACTTCTCGTAGCGCCGGGCCTGGCTGCTGCTGGCACCTTGGCTGCCCCAGAGGAGGCGCATCTGGAACTCAGTGCTGAACACCTCCAGGAGCTCGGGCTGGGCCTGAAACCCTGCAGGGCGGGGCACAGGGTCCAACATCCAGCTGGGGAGGCTGGGGCTCGTGCCCCTGAGCCCCCACATCCCTCAGGCCCCACTCCAAGGGGTACCTCCCCCCAGCTCTGCCAGGCATTTGACAGGGTTGTTGATGGATAGGACCACCCAGTTTAGCACCTAGTCTTTGCGCTACTATTCACAACACATAATTATAAATGACTAGAAGATTAAAATGTTAATTTGGGGGGATCTTGAGTGATTTTTCTTTTTCTTTTTGTATTTTTATGTAAGCTTAAATTTTTTCCTAAGAAACATATACATTTCGAAGGTCAATGCAAAAAAATTTTTTTTCTTTCTGAAAAAGAAAGTCAGGAAAGACACACCAGAATGCTCATAGCATTCACCTCCAGGTCACTGTGGGTGATTTTTTTTTTTTTTAATAGCTGAGCCATCCTGCCATCTGTTGGCAGCTCAGCAGCAGCTCAGCTCGGGCCAGGGATCGAACCGTTTGTTGCTCAGAGCTCATACTCTTGAGTGCATTCTTAACCAACTGAGCCACTTGGCCGGCCCTTGATTTTTTAAATCTTGTCTTTACTCAGCTATAACTTCTGATTTGTCTACAGTAAACTTTTATGACTTAAATAATGTCTAAAGCAGTAAAAGATGGATTGTTTGAAGCCATTTCTCTCTGCTCCTTTCAAGAGAGGGAGTGCTACCTGTCGACTAGACTGAGAGCTCCTGGAAGGCAGGGCAGGTCTATCTCAGCCCCAGGGTCCCAGGCCAAGCCCTTTGCAAACAACTTGTAAAGTAGACCTGTTAGGATGTCCACTTCACAGATGAGAAAACTGAGGTTCAGAGAAGATAAAATACACAGCTATACTGCTTTTTGAATTATCTCTGTGTCCACCTGGTGTCTGCCACTAACAATCGCTTGTTGAACTGATGAGTGAGGAAGAAAATGGATCAGAAAAATGAGTCAAGAAGACAGGGCAGGAAAGGGGTGGAGATATGGGAATAGACATGTGGAGGAAAGGGGAGAGCAAGGTATGTGGGAGGGAGGCCCAGGCCCATGGGACCAATGACCATCTTGCTCCCCACGTACAATCAATAACTCACCCTGAAGCTTGACCTCAGCATTGGTGTGGTACAGGCCTCCGTGGTGTGCCACCATGCGGGCAGCCTCCAGGTGAGCCAGCACCACCTCCACGCCATGCTCCGTGCTGCCCCAAGGTTCGGGGCCCTCAGCCGGGGCCGTGTCACACTCCAGGAGAGTGATGAGGGGCAGTACATGAGGAAATGTGGTGTTGCTCAGTGGGGGGCCTTCTGCAGGGAGGGAGACAGCAGACGCTTAGAGAACCTGGAGGGCCCCCTTGTCTACTGCAGTCCCAGAAACTGAGATGCTGGAGGGGAGAGGGCTTCCCTAGGTCCCAGAAAACCCCCAGGGCTCCTGATTCCTGGGATAGACCCTCCCTTTCAGCTGAACCCAAAGCAGCCTTGGCCTAGCCCGAAAGGCCAAGCCTGGACCTGGGCATGGCTTACACAGCTGCCAGGTACAGAGTGAGTACAAGGAGAATGGCTTGCATGGAGCTCAGTCAAGCTCTCATCATCCACACCGGGGAAGTCTTTGCTGCTCCAGAGAGGGTTGGAACCTGTGCAAGGTCACACAGCAAGGTAGGGGAGGTACCTGTGCCCTCGTTGAGGCTCTTGAGAAATGGCTTGAGCTTCTTCTCATAGAGGATGGCACCCTCTGTGTGTCGCTGCCGCAGGGTCATCCATGTCTGCTCCAGCCGGGCAATCTGGGGAGACCAGACTGTGAGCAACCAGCCAGGAAAGGGGCCAGCAGGAGCCACAGGCCACCTTGCTGAGTCGACACCCAGGTGTGGGGTAATAATTATTATGGTCACCATGCATGTATCAGAGACATTGCTGACTGACTGCTTTTCAAACATCTCTCATGAAGCCCTCACAACAACCCATTTTACAGATGAAGAAACTAAGGCTCAGAGAGGGGAATGACTTACCCAAAGTCATTCCCAAAATAAGCGGCAGAGATGGGAGTTGAACCACTGACTTTGGGACTCTGTGGTTACTATTTACTAGGCATAGGAAAGGAAGTGTAGTGTGGGTGAGGTTTGGGCTCTGAAATTAGATCTAGTTCTAATCCCAACTTTTTCAGCCTCTGACTGTGTGACCTTAGGCAAGTACAGCTCTCTGCCTCAATTTCTCTATAAGTAAAACAGGGACAATAAAGACATTTACCTCATAAGATTGTTTTGAAGAACCAGTGCTTGCAAAGTACTTAGTGTATCACTTAGCATACAGTAAGCGTTCACTAAATGATAGCCATTTTATATTTATTCTTTATACTCCTATAATACTCATTCGCTTTGCAGGTAGGGAAACTGAGGCCCAAGAGGAAAGACTTGGTCTCAGAGCAGGTCAGCACTTAGAGAACTCAGCTCTTCTAGTTGCCCTTTCACCAATGCTGCTGAGAAAGTCACAGAGTTCTTCCTGAACCAGCACATAGCTATCCCAAAGGAACGCATCCCAGGGCTCTTCTGTACGGAGTCTACGTGATGCCCTGCCCGGCGTGTGCCCCTCAGTACCTGGGCCATATCCAGGGCGCTCATGACCGCAGCAAAGCTAAACATGTTGCCCATGGTCCCCCGAAGCTCGGCTGCCAGTTGAATGGTCTTGTGCAGAAGCGCTGCCCGCTCCTCAGCAGAACCGGTGCAGCCCAGGATGTCCACGGACAGCATGATGGACATGGTATGGAACCTGTCAGAGAGGCCAGGTCTGAGGGGTGGGGCCAAGGACCCAGAATAGGGGGGAGGGGCCCTGCGCTGCCCTGTGGTTTGGCACGGAGGGGTGGAGAGCAGAGCGGAACTGTGATATTGTAAAGGGTTAATGAGATTAGGGAAAGCGACCAGAGTAAGGGAAAGCAGATTAGTCAATATAAATAAGGGGTGGGGCCTTGAGCGCCAGGCTTGTGAACGGTCAGAGGAATTCAGAAAAAGCAGCAGAGCTGATGGGCGGGGCCAAGGCTCATGCACTGTGATTAGTCAAGAGGATGCCAAGGTACGAGTGCAGAGATGGACTCAAGTTTTGGGAAACCAGAATTGCATGTAGCAGGATCACAAGTTGCGATTGGTCAATAGGACAGGGGGCGTGGCCAGGACTCCTGGGAGCCGCGGCCAGGGTCCCTGGGAGACTGACTGGCCAGCCGGCCACAGCAAAAGAACAGCGAGGTAGCCCGGGGGTTCCCCGCGAGTCTCTTTGCGCCAATGCTTGCCTTACCTTTCCAGCAGGTCTTGTCGTAGCTGCCGGCCATGGGGGAGGGTGAGCAGCTCTGTGCCCCAGCGGACTCCCATTAGGGTCTGCATCTCCTTAGTAACGCCCAGTATCCTAGCAACCTGCAAGGACGCCCAGAGGGCTGATTAATTTCCTGTCGTGGCTGACCCAAGCCATCTGGGAGCCAGAGAACTTTACCTAGGAGGGCAGCCCGGCTGGGAGGCCGGGTTTGAATTCCAGCTCTCCTGCTAACCCTCTGACATGGAGCAAATGAGCTTAATTTTCCTCATTTGTAAAATGGGGGATAAATGTAAAAATGCCCAGAGGTGTGTGACAGGCTAAATATTCAGTTAAGGTTAAGTACCAGGACTACCTTATTCCAGAAGGCAAGCCTAAGTCCCAGAGAGAGAAAGGGCTTGTCCAAGGTCACACACCGGGCCTAGAACCCAGGGCTGCTCCCTTTACGCCTTAGTGCTCTTCACAGAGCAACATCTCTGCAACTGGCTCTTTTCTTGATTTCTGAGTTCGGAGACCAGTGCGACCAAGTAATCAGTGCCCTCCAAACTTCAGAGGGAAAAAGTGAGGGGTCTTCAGATGGGTAGAGATTCATTCAAAACAAACACCCGGGGCGTTGACAATTAATGGGCCCAGGTAATGAGTTTTGCTTATTTTGTCCACCAGGGGGTGTGGGGGCGGGGAGTCGGGTCTTTTTCCATTCCCTGGACCAGGCTCAAAAAGTGCCCCAGGAAGCCAGGCACCACTGGGTTTCAGGACTGCCCAGTTCCAGTGCCAAACTGACAGCTGGAGGAAGCAAGAATATCTTGGTTTTTACTTTTTTAAAAGGAGAAAATGGAGGCCCAGAGAGGCAAAGTGATCAGCCCAGTCACGCAGCAAGTAAAGGGCAGCCATGAAGCCAGAATCTAGGCCCACTGGCTATACTTGGAGAATTTAGGGACCAGCTCTTCACCACCCTGATCCCTGTTCCCTGGATTTTGCACCCAGTGTGCACCCAGCACCTACCAGGCAGTCAACCTTGGTGACATGCCGGGCCAGCGTCCGGGCATCCACTTCTGCCAGCAGCTCCTTGACCTTGCGCAGGAGGCCCACTTCCAGTGGCCGGTTATCCTTGGGAATCAGTAGTGACTGGAAGGTGACTGGGTTGAAGGAAGAGGTGGATTCCACAATGGGGACTGTGAAGGCCTTGCCCCAGTCCCCATCAGGGGCTCCATTTTCTGACAGTTCCTTTAGCCTTTCCCCATAGCTCTTGGCCTGCCGGCTGGAGGCCTCAGATGCTGCCCACTCACGGCTGCCATGGACGGGAGGCTGGAGCTGGCAGTAATGGCCAGAATCCGGGTCACTGTAGCTGCTGAGCGATGGTGATGGGGAGGCCTTGCAGAGGGTGTGGGAGGGGCTGGCATAAGAGCCCTTGTCCGACTCCCCAGGGGCCTTGGGGGCACTTCCAGGACACAACTGGGGTTCACTGGAGCGGCGGGTGACAGGGGAGGTGGGCAGCGTTGTGGCTGAGGGCGCTGCAGGGGTGGCGTGAACACGGGTCACTGCAGGGAGATTGAGGGAGAGGATTGGTTACCATGGCTCCCACCCAGGGAGGTTCCCCTACCCCCTTCCCAAAGGACAGGTTCCATGCACCCTACAGATGACAACCCTGCCTCCCCACACCCAAGCCAAGCCCAGCAGACTCTAGCAAACTGACAAGCCCTCAGTAATGCTCTGAAATCACTGGCCCCCAGGAGTTCACACGCTCCCACCCTAAGCTGCTGTGAACCTAAAACTGCTCTGAAAGATAAAGTCCTTTTAAAAGAAAAAAAAAAAGCATAGCATGGCTAACTTGGTTTGAGCTAGCCATTTGGAATCGGGGCTCCATTAAGTCCCAGTCAATGCAGGGCCCAGCAAAGCACCCTACGTGTACTCTACATGCAATAGGAGCATGATCAGTGGGGCTGTGTTGCTGTGCAAGTGCACTGCACAGCCTTTGAGCCCAGGTTCAGTAACACAGTGAGCCTCTAGCAGACTTCACTGCATTCTGGAAACTAATGTAAAGCACTGGAAACTACTTCATGCACAGTGTCTGGTACCCAGCAGGGGTTCAATAAATTGCTGCCAAATGAACAAGCCATGGATCTGTTTGGTATGTCAACATCAAGAGTTCCACTAGCAGGTTTTTAGTGTAAATTCTTGAAGGGCCTCGCTCTCAGGAAAGAGGTAAAAACACACATAATCACACACTCTAACAAAACTCATCAAAAGCACATGCACACACAAGGTCATTGCCACCAGATTCCCCCACCTGCCCATATCCCCTCTCCTGGCCATACCGGTACTGTAGGCAGGGGAGCTGGGGCTCTCAGAGATGGGGGACATGGGCGAGTGCAGGTCTGGGATCTGGTCCATGCTGAGGGCACAGTTGCGGATGGATTCCCGTGGGTGGGGCAGTGATGTGCTGTGGAGCAGATGCCTTCATGAGCAGAAAACCAGAGGTTGGGGTCCTCAGCCAGCCTTAGGATCCCCACCTCTGCTTTCATTCTAGATCCACTGAACTTCAGGCAGAAAAGGCTTGGTGATTATCAAGTCCAACCTCCCAATTGACAGCCACAAAAACTACAGCCCAGAGGAGGACGGGCTTGTGCAGTCCACAACCTGTACAACTGCTCTCTTCTGGGAACCTTGCCCCCAACTTGGAGAACTGTCTGGGGAATGGGGCTAGCAGGAAGTGTGAGAAGCCCCAGGAAGCCAGGCCTGCCAATTTGGCCCCTCCTCACTGCTCCCGTACTGTGCTCAGGATGCCTGGGGCACACATGGCCTGTGTATCCTGGCACCATTACTGTCACTGGTTCCAAACCACAGACCAAGTGGCTGCTGCCCGCAGGGTATCCAACTATTAATTCCTTGGCTGACAGCACCCAGTCCAGGCCCAGGGAGATGAGACCTATCTAAGTGTTAGTGGCACAGAATCGCAGGTCTCTTTGCAAACAGCCAGGGAAGCCATAGAAATTAGGGACACCGACTTGGGAGTCACAGACCTGGGTTCGAATTTCAGTCTTACCACTCTAGCAAGCAGCTTTCTCTCTCTAGGCCTATTTTCTCATCTATAAAGTGGGTATAGACAGGAGCCATTGCCCAGGGGGACGTGGGAGTTGATGAGATTGGGCACAGAGAGCACTCAGTACAGGGCTAGGTGCATAGTAGGGCCTCAGGAATAATTTGCTGCTGTGGCTTTTCCCGGGATCAGGGCCTGGCCTCACCCAACCCCAGAGGCAAAATGTCACTAAGAACATCCTATTCCCTGTGTGGTGGTTTGCACACGGCAAAGCCCTCTGCTCAGATCCCACCTTGGCCTAGCTAGGTGGGGTGGGGAGGGGTAGCACCAGCAGCAGGAACCAGGCCCCCTGCTTGGGACAGGATAGTACCCAGGGCACCCCCTGGGCCAGAGGGGGCTATCTGAGTGAAGGCCTTTTATAGGTAGAAGCATGGAGGTAAGAGAAGGAGCGGCAGGGGGGTCAAGGGCACACAGCTAGTCGTAGCAGAGCTGGGACTGCAACCTGGGTCCGACTGCCTACAAGCCCTGTGCAGCCTCGCCAGTACAGCCTGACCTTCCTCCTGTTCCCGCCATACTGAGGCTCCAGGGCAGCCATTTCACCTCAGTTCAGTGTGACTGGGCCTCCCCTTACTCTCATTACGGACATTCCCACTTGACAAATGGGGAGATTGAGGCCAAGTTTGGGATCCTTGCTTACCTGGTGGGGCAGCCATCACTACGGGTGACCTTGTCAGCCGTGAGCCCATCAGTCATGGTGACACTGCGCCGCTTCATATGGCTGCCCTTGGGGCCCGAGGGGCTGGCAGGGCTGGCGGCCTTGCCACTGCCCTGACCCAGGCCATAGCAGGCTTCCAGGTAGCGCAGTGGGAAGGTGCGGTTGACAGGGCAATAGATGATGGCGCCACTCTGTTCCGATACAGCCTTGCGGCTGCCCACATGGTACCGCACGAGGGCGGGCACGTGGTCGAAGCTTTCCTGCTCAAACAGGTACTGGATGTGGGTGTAGCTCTCGCCCGCCTTCACCACCACCTTGTTGATCTTAAAGTGCAAGGCCTGGTTGCGCCACCGGCATGTGAGCACGTAGTCACCCAGGCTAGTGAGTGAGTCCCGGATGAGGAAGTCACCGTTGCGCTGCACCAGGGTCTCTGAGACCTGCAGGAGGCAATGGTCAGGCAGGGTAGGGCCAGGCATGGCAGGGCAGGGCCAGGCATGGCAGGGCAGGGGCCACACTTAGGATCTTGGGGGACCCAGTAAACAGAGATATCAGGGGCCGGCTGAGTGGTGCGATGGTTAAGAACTGACTTGGGATGCCAGAGGGCCCCGGTTCGGATCCCACATATGAGAGCCAGTGACACTGCCCTCTACAGCTAAGATGATGAACAACAGCTCAACCTGGAGCTGGGCTGCCGGGAGTCGCCGGCGACGGCGTAGGCTGCAGCCCCTGCTGCAGTGGGTTGCCATGGGCTACCGTGTGTAGCCAGCAGCCAGCATGAGTGGCCAGCAGCCGCAGTGAGCGGCCGTCCAGAAGCCGGCGACTGATCTGCCTCGCCCGGGAAGAGCGCAATGATGGTGCCAACTTGGGCCAGTGAAGCAACATCCTCCACAACTAGACTGAAGAACAAAAGGACAGCAACTTGTCTGCTCCCCTTACCCCAATTCCCTGGCACTGTTCCCATCCCCCAATAAAAAAACAACAACAACAAAAAAAAAAACCAGAGATAGCAGAAGCTTGGGAAGAGGGACACAATGACCCAGGTGTGGAGCGGGTAACTCAACCAGAGGCCCTGCCTGGGGCACAGAGGCTCAGGAATGGCAGGACATGATACCCTGGAGTGGAAATCACAGGGACACAGGGTCTGGGGAACTGTGGTCCCCATGATCTGAAACTCAGTTCTCAGACCTACTCCTTCTCCGGGCTCATGTTGGGCAGAGTGAATTTCCAATCCTCGCTCTTCCAAACACCCAGCACTCCGGCACATCTCTGGGTACCCTCGAGCTGCTTTCTCTGCCTGGAACATCCTGCCTACCCTACCCAGCCGGTGAACTCCTGTCAGTCTCACAATGGCCCCTCTGCTCAGCGCTGCCTGTTCAGGGCTTGCCCACATTCCCTGCTGGCACTCCATTCTTGCACTTCTCCCACTGGGCTCGGACTGCCTGCCTGCCTGTCAGCTCACCACCACCTATTTTATCTCTGCGTCCTTGGTGCCCAGCACAGGGTCTGGCAGAGTTGATACTTGACAAAGATTTATAGCATGAATGAAAAAGGAAACAGGTGACTATCAGCCCAAGTCTGAGCCTCAGCCTGGAAACTCAACTTTGCCGAAACTGAGTAGCCTAAGGATTGATACTCACTAACTAAACACACAGGAGGCTGGTGTATAGTCCCATAACAAAACTCAAAAAAAATCAAAAATCAAAAAAAGGCAATAACAACAACGAAGGACAATGTTCCTTGAGCTCACTGCATGTCAGACATCATGTTGAGCACTTTACGTGAATTATTTCACTTAATTCTCACAACAGCCCTTTGAGTTAGGTACTATTATTATCTTCCATTTTATAGATGAGGAAACTGAAGCTCAGAGAGGTGAAGTGACTTGTTCAAGGTCGCACAGTCAGTAAATGGCAGAGCTAGACCGCATCCCAGTCTTCCACTCTGATTAAACCCACCAAGCAATAGATCAGAGCGTCTCTGGGCTGGGGCTGGCCGAGTGGTGGGTGGAAGGGTCTAGAGCTGAGATCCCAGCTCAGGGCCCACTCACCTCACGGGGGATGCGGCCATGATACCAGGCGTGGCTGCGGAGATCTGTGCTGCTGAGTTTGAGTTCTTCTTCCAACTCCTTGTGCAGTTTCTCAGGTGATGAGTCCAGGATGTACTTCTCCTTGGAAAACTGGGCAGGAAACAACAAGAGTTGGCATCCAATCTGAAGCCTCCTTCTTCCTTCCCTCTCAACCTCCCCCTACCCCAGGTGAACTTCTTCCATCCTGAGACCCTGGGAACACTTAGGCACAGGTGCTAGAATGATCCTTACCCAGAAGTCCCTATCCTGGCAAGAATAAAGAAATCTCAATTAATTCCATCAAACAGTGCCTACTGTGTTCCAGGCCCTATGCTATGTGACAGGGGTAAGTGAGTCAGTAAATAAAACAGGCCCTAGCTAAGAGGGGCGGAAAAGCCACATGAGCATTTGAACAGACTGCGGTCAGCACCACAGTACTGGACAGCGGCAAAGAGCGGGGGTGGCTTTTAGAAGGGAGATGAAGTCTAAGAGAGGTGGAATGGTCCAGGAAAGCTTCCTGGATAAGAAAACAATAACAAAACACTCGTGATGCACCAAGGACACCAAACGGATCTTGAAGGAGGAGGGGAGGAGTTCTTTGGGTGGATCTGGGAGGTAAGGCAGCAGGTACCCTGGCAAAAAGCATGGACAAAAACAGGGCTGGATGGACGACGACGGTACATTTTGGAATGGTGAATTATACAGTGGAAGGATGCAAGGGGCAGATATAAACCAGAAAGCAGAGCCCCCCACACACGCACACACACAAACATCTGTGTTGTCCTTTATAATTCCCAAGGCCCTTTCCTCCTTGCCATCTCAAGCAATCTTTGCCAGATGCAGAAACCACAGCCCAGCAGGGAAGCCCGAAGTCACTCACTGGAGATAATGCCCAGAACCTGCTTCCACCTGCCCAAGCGGGGAGAGTCCTGGTTTCCTGGTTACCGTGGCCTGGGAGTGGAAGCCTGAGGACAATGGGAGGGGAGCCCCTGCTGCCAGGTGCACCCCCACCACAGAGCCCAGCCCAATCCTGGCTGTGCTGTGTAAGCTCTCTGGGCCTTATTTTTTCCTCTGTAAAATGGGTATGATGATAAAACCTGCCTCACTGAGTTGGTTGCAAGGATGAAGGGAGATAATATTCCAGAGCACTGCGACGTACACAGATGTCCTCGTCACTCTGCGGGCATACGACATTGCTTCCTTTCCCTTCCCCCAACTCCAGGCTTCAAAGATGGCTGCTCCAGGACAGCTAGATCTAGCCCAGAACTAGCCAGATGGCAGGACAGATGAAGACAGGCACTAAAAGACCTGGCTTCAGCCCAGGTGGCAGTCTCTCCCTTAGGACCACTCTACTCACCAGGGTTTGAGGGTCCTCTAGTCCACTACCTGCCTCTGCCTCCCCAGGCCTTCCACAGATCTCAGAGCCTAATTCTGCAGCTCCTTCTCCACCCCTCTGCTCCCACACTGCCTTAGTTTACCTTAATCTACTCTTCTCTCAAAAACCCCTGATTCCCAGCTTAAGCGATATCCAGAATCTCTGACTCCATTACTTCAATACTGGTTAAGCCCCCACTCTGGGACAGGTCCTGTGCCAGGGGATGAGGCCCCATGGTCATCAGGACAGGTGGCCTCTGCCCTGGGAAAGCCATGCAGACCCTGACAAGCAATTCTAGGTTTTCTGAATGTTCAGAGCTCTGGGAGCAGATGGGAGTGTTCCTCCTCCTCTAGTCAGAGAGTGGAGTCCCTGAAGAGGTGATGTTTCCATTGAGTCCTGAAGAGGGGCTGGATGAGCCAAGCAAAAGCATCAGTGTGAAGACAGACAGGCAGGCAGATGGGCAAGGAAGAGCTTCTAGAAAGACAGTGGCAAAGTCAACGCCCTGTGAGCAGAGCCAAGGCCCTAGGGGCGGTGGGGAGAGGTGAGAAGCTTCAAAGGGGCCAGGGGTGGCAGGGGCAGGTGTGGCAGGGCTGTGAGGCTGCCTTGGGGTGCTGTGGTTTACCCAGGGGCCACAGCAGAGCCACAGAAGGTTTTTGAAGTGTTGGGGCAGGTTTGATCTGCTATGTGGAGAGTGGTCTAGTGTTTTCCAGGCAATGGCAGGGCAGAGTGGGGCGTGGGGATGGGGGTTGGGGGAAGGACATTTAGGAAGCCATTGGTTGGGTGTTGGGGTCTTTCAGGGGTCAGAGAGGACTCCAAGCAGAGATCCTGGGAGGACAGTGGGACACTCTCTGAGGTGGGCAAGGCTGGGGCAGGAGCGGCTTGGCAATGGACCCATGGAAATTTGGGCTTTGAGGAGTCTGTAGGGCTCTGGGGACAGATGGCGAGGTAGCTGATGTGTACAGGTGCTCAAGGAAAGGCAGGGGCGCTGATGGGGATTCTGCACACCCTCTGCCCAGGGTAGAAAGTGACAACTGGGAAGGGCAGGGAGGCCCAGGGCTGTGCAGAGATGTGAGCCCTCACGAAACCTGCCTTTCTCCATCGGCCTGCTTGTTCTCCAGGGCCCCTGACCTTATACCATACCGCACCCTGAGGAGGGAGGAAGATGCCAGCCTTCTGGGGTCCTTCTCCTTGACAAAGAGCAGTTGAGAACTTGCGCCAGTACCATAGCTGGCGCAAGAGGAACACGGGTCAAAGAAAGGGAGGGGGCTGTGTGGTAAACAACCTGACCTCAAGACTCTGCCTGCCACTGTGTGGACTTGAATCTGTCACTTTCCCTCTCTGGGCCTGGATAGCCTAATCTGTAAATGGGGGGTGGGAAGACTAGGCTCCACTTTTCCAGCCATAATCAGTGGTCTGGAGAATCTGGGGAGATCAACGTGGTCCTCCCACACACCCGAGGGTGGGGAGCCCTAGGGTCCCTGTGCCCTCCACCTCACCCTCGACCCGGGGGGGGGGTCCCCAGCTCCCAGGAGGGGGAGGGCTGGGGCACGAATGCAGCATCCTGAGCTCAGCGCACTGCTATTGGCCAGAGATGATCTCACCGCCTCCCAGCCTGCGCCCTGATTGGCCGGTGCAGGGATGCTGCGCTCCACCGCCGGCGCGGCCGTCATTCAGGCGGGCTACGGGCGTGTATGTGTGTGTGAGCCGAGGGGAGCGCAGAGGTGACGCGCCCGGCGTTCCCCAGGGACTCGGGAGGCAAAAGCGCGGAGACCCCTGGTCAGGGTCAAAATCCCTTCCTACCAGCCCGCGCCCAGCAAGCCCCCTCTAGTTCTTCTAGTCAAGAAACCCCAAGCAAAGCCATCCCCAGACGATGCTCCGCAGAGAGGCGGGGACCGGGTCCTCCCCTCCACCCCCTTCCGTTTAACCCTTTCACTGCCACGGCGTCGTCCCGCACTGCCCCGGCAAGCGGGGCTAAGAGACCCGCGCCCTGAACATGCCCCAGCTCACCTAGAGGGCAGGAAGGCGGCAGGCGCTCTGGTCCCAACCCCGGGCACCCGCAGCATCCTCTCAGCTTCCTCCCCCCTCACTCAGCTTTCTGACCCCGGCCCAGCGCCCCCGGTACAATGGGGAGCCAGGCTGCCCGGGTCAGCCGCAGGAGCCGGAGTGCTCGCTGGAGGACTGACGGGACGCCGGGGACCTCATCTCCCGGTACCCAAAGCCCCAGCTCAGCTCCCTCCTGCTGAAGACAGGACCAGGACGGCAGCCCCCGCAGCCCCGAGTCCCAGGAGTGGCAGCTGGACCCTCACCCCGAGGAGCGTCAGGCGCCCAGAGGTGAGGCTGGGGCGACCCCGCCCCCTCCCGCAGCCCGCAGCCCCTGACCAGCCAGACCCTGCGCGGCGTCACCGGGCTGCGGCTCCCGGCTCCCGGACCCGGGACGGAGCGGCCGGGGGTCCCAGCCCGGAGCGCCTGGCGGGAGCCGAGCCGCCCCCTCACCTGCACCTGCACGAAGGAGCCACGGTAGAAGCAGCAGGCGGCGGCCGACAGGGCGCTCCACAGGCTGCAGCGCTCGGTCATGGTGGGGACCGGCGGCCGGGGACGGGGCAGTGCGGGGGGCGGCGGCCGGCGGGGCAGGGGCGCGGGGACCGACCGGGCAGAGCACCGGCTGCGCGTGCCTCTCGGCGGCGCGATTACCTCATCGCCTTGTCGGGGGAGGAGCAGGGAGGCGGGGCGGGGAGACCCCACCCTCCAGCCAGCCAGGGGAGGGGAGGGGGCCATTGTTCCTCCCTCCGCCCGCCCCTCGCCCCCGGACCCCCGCCCTCCCGCGCTCCAGCCCGCGCGCCGGGGTTGCCTGGAGTAGGGGGATGCGGAAAAGAGGACCTGCCAAGGGGAGCGTCACAGGGGGCAGCGGGATGGGGTCGGGACCCCTTGGCCGGCGAGGGGCGTCCTACCTTCCCCACTCGCCGCACCCCTGACTGACCCGGAGCGGGCAGAGACTTTGAATTAAATCCTATCTAAAGCTGGAAAAATCCCTGTACGTATGCGTTTGACCAAATCCTTTGTGGCCTCAGGAAATCTCCCAGAGCCCAGGATTTCTCATCTCTGATTTGGAACCAGGGACTCTGTTGAGAATCGCGGGATGTTCAACTGATAGCCTCTGGGGTTGCAGAGAGTCAGTAAGGCTCAATGGTTAGAGCACCAACCTGGGTTCTACTAGTGTCTCCACCTCCACCCCACCAACCTCTTCTACTGAGGTCAGCACCAAACATACCTGTGCTGACCTCACAGGTCTCTTGTGAGAATTGGCAGAGCTGATGCTTGTAAATTTCCAGGCGTAAAGTTAAGTGCTCAATAAATGCATGCAATTATTGTCAAGCTTAGGGTATTAGAATCTGGACTTTTTGTCAGAGAATCATAGACGCTTCAATGAGAAGGGAGTGATTGCTGATTCTGCATCAGTCAGTTCTGGGGTTCAAATCCTTTTGACAGGCTGTGTGACCTCAGGTGGGTGAATCCACCTCTCTGGGCCTCAGTTGTATGTTTGCTTGTTTTCTGTGAATACATCCAAAGCTCTGAGCATGGAGCTTGGAACTTATGGTGTTGGAACTTTCAAATCCTTGCCTTAGAATGAAAGTGTTCACATCAGGATCTGAGAATCCTGGAGTTCTGGGAGTTGAATACCTCAGGGCAGGAATGGACTTTTGGAACGTGACTATTGACTCCACCCCCCTCTGAGGCTTGAAGCTAAAACTAACATTCCTTTGACTTCATCCTTTAGGGGGTTGTTTAATCAGTTCCAGTGAGCAGGTATTATTTATTTTATAATATTTTAATTGCATTTTTAGCCCCATAAACTAAAGAAAAAACACAAATCTAATAATCCTCAAAGGGATCTCACTACCATCAGTGACGGGATCTCAGTATCTTGCCAGACAACTGGGTTTTGTGGGGTGTCCCCCGTGTGTTTTACCCACTGGCTTTGGCGCTGGTTCTCCGAGGCCCCTGTCCCCCTGTGGTATAAAGATCTGGATAAGGAGCCGGGGCCTAGGCTCCAAGGGCAGCTCCCGCTCCACTTGCCACAGCCCTGGGCTGCACGTCCTGGGCTCATCCAGCTGGCTCTCTAACCTTGGCCACACTCTTGCCACTGCCTGGACCACTTTACTACCCATCTCTCTTTATCTTTGTCTCCTTTCCAGACATGGGGAGAGGATGTTGGTGAATATTCCTGGTCAACTGCAATGGCTTGGATCCAGTGCTTCCACCTCCAGAAAGCCTTCCTTGATCGCCCCCTCCCCAGCTCCTTAGCTAAAAGCCATCCCCTACTTCTAGAGTTCCAATGGCTTCTTACATGAGCCTTCTAGTGATGATGGGGTACAGCAATCTGAGCACTTCCCATGCTGCCTCATCACTAGACACTTACACAGAACTTTACGGGCAGGTGATAGAATGTTCCTGGGGTCTAGAGCCAGGCCAGCCTGCTCTGTTCCAGAACCAGCTCCCCCTGGACTCATGGAGCCCATAGCAGCCCTGGGTTGGAGGTGCTGCTATTACCCCATTTCACATAGGTGAACACCGAGGCTCAGAGAGGTGACACCCCCCCCCCAAAGTCATGTGGCACATAAGTGGCAGATCTAGGACAAAAATTAGGACCTGCTGAATTACAAAACCCAAGCCTAAACCATTGTGTGATTCTGCCCTAGTCCCCACATGGACCGGGAGCCCTTTGAACACAGGGCCTGGTGGCTCCTCGCCCTCTGCTGTATGTTCCATACTCAGCAGAAGGCCTAGCTCAGGGCGGGCGCTCCTGGAGGTGGACAGCCAAGGGCTTGGTCCATGGTCTTGGCATCAAGTAAACTTGGACTGCCCCCAGCTCCCCCCATAGTAGCTGAGTGGCTGTGAGCAAGTCACTGCACTTCTCTGGGCCTCAAGTTTCCCATCTGTAAGTGGGCACAGGAAGGCCTTCACTGCCCAGTGATGAGGGAAGAAGTCAAAGACCTCATTCGTGTAAAGAGGTGCCAGCAGCCAGCACAGGGCTCTGCACACAGTAGGCACCCACAATGTTATGTCGTATTATTGTTATCATTATTTCAAATCTACATTTTCAACATTCCCAGAGCCCAGGATAGACTAAGCTTGTGATAAAGGTGAGCTGTGCCCACTATCGGTGATGAAGAACTGAGTCATCCTTTCTTGCTCCCACCTCCCAGCACCAGCACATGCTCGGAGACTCGGTGGGATTAAAGCGCCATGGTCTCTGCATAGAGACACCCTTCAGGCCCTGTCCAGCTGGAAGGGGGGGTGGGGTCTGCTGGTAACAAGCCTTGGGATGTCCTGAGAGTGGGGCCAGGAGAGAATGACGTGGGAAGATGATGCTGGGAATGAAACCGGACCCCAAGCGCTGCCCTAACCCCTAGACCCTCTTCTCCTGGGGACCGACAGTGAGACCTGGCTCCTAACAAGGCTCAGAAAGGGATTCTGCCCTTCATGGAACAAGCCCCGGGCCCTCCAGCGTTCCCTGCGAAGCCCTTCTTACCTTCACGTAGTCCCCGCCCGCCTCCGGCTCTCCAGCAGCTCTGGAAGGAGAGAAGAGAGGTGAGTGGCCCAGCCCTGCGTGGCTCCCCCGCTGCCAGCCCCCACCCACCTGCCTGGTGCCAGCACCTGGCCCTCGGAGCCCCAGAGGGCTCATCCTGAAGGCAGGAGGGGGCACTGCAGCTCACAGCACTCGCTGGAATCTGCCAGGCTGCTCTTCCAGTCTCCAGCTGTGGGACTCTGGGCAAGTCCCTTCACTTCTCTGAGCCTGGGCTTCCTATCTGTTAATCGGGAACAGTGACAGCCTCTGCCTCTTCGGGATGTTGTGAAGACTCAAGAAGCTGATGAATGACCTGTGCTTAACACGGGGCCTGCTTCCTGACGCCGTCTTCCCTCAGCCGCGGGACACCGCCCTCGCCTGGTGCTCTCTCCCTACCCCGTCCTTACTTGAGCAGAGGCCCCAGGCTCTCCTGCCCTACACTCACTCCCTCGGGCAGAGTGACCCAGTCAGCAGCTGCCTAGCACACTGTGGTGCCACTGCTGGTGACAAGTTGGCTGAGGGATTGATCCCCTCTGCCTTTGGGGTAGCTGGCATGGAGCCTGAAGAAGTCAGAGGCCAGGGTGGCTGTTTTTCCCTGGTGCCAAGCAAATAGCATCCTTCCTCGTAAAGGCCACCATGAGTCATTTCCCCCAGTTCTTGGCCTTAAATGCCATTCTACCTCTGATGCATCCTGGACCTCCCGCTTCAATACCAGACTCACAAACCCAGCTGCCTCCTTGCCATCTCCTCTTGGATGTCTGAGGTCATCTTGAACTTGTCATAGCCAAAGCAGGACTGTTGGACCTCCCCTACCATGCCCCTGCTCCCCACACCCACTTCCCATCTCAGTTAATGTCCGTTTCATCCTTCTTGTTGCTTTGTTTGGCCAAGAATCTGTGGTCATCTGTGCCTCCTCTCTCACACTCCACACCCAATCCATCAGGAAATCCTGCGGCTCTACTTTCAAAATAGGTCCTGACCACTTCTCGCCATGTGTCCACTCTGCCCCACGTGGGCCACCCTCTGTGGCCTCCTAGAGCTCCCAGCAGCCCTGTCACTGGCTCATTCCCACACCCCTTGGTCAGCTTCTGCTCCACCACCAGACGGCACTAAGGTGAAGACCTAAGCAGATCAGGCACACACTCCCCTCCCTGCAACCCTCCCATCTCTCAAGGAACAAAATCTAAACCCTTCTCCACGGCCTGCAGGCGGCTGGCCGTGCCATTTAGCATCCAAACCAGAATGCTTCTTCCCTTGTGGGAGTAAAGAGGGAGCCATTATTGTGCCAGCAAAACAGGCATAAACTGGGTCATATATTCCCCAACTTATAGGGCCCTGTGTGGCCTGGTGGTGCCCAACTGCCCACCTCGCCAACCCTCCCATTTGCCTCTCTCACTCATTCTGACCCTCATTCTGCCTCCTTGGCCTCCTTGCCCAACCCATTCTTGCCACAGGCCCTTTGCACTTGCTATTCCTTCTGCCCTCCTTTTCCCCACAGCATCAATCCCCGCCCGCCCAAGACAATCACTACTCATGTATCTGTTGACTGATAATTACCTCACGTCTCCACAAGGACACTGACTTTGTCTTATTCATTGTTGAAACCCCAGCCCCCAGCACAGTGCCTGGCACCTCATAGGAGCTCAAGGAATAAGGAATGCATGAATAGCAAACACTCAACCACTATTAATGATAGTTAATCACTATCATTATTATTCATTCTGTCTGGCTGGGCCCTGGTTCTCTGGTTGGGACAGACCTCAGTATTCCCATCTGCAAAATGGGGAGGAAGGTCGAACATCGGGGAACTGCTTCCTCTCATACAGGAATGCAATATTTAAATTCAGATTTAATAAATTTAATAAAATCAATTTTTTAAAATGCTGAGCCAAAAAAAAAATTATTGTGGTTAAAGTGTATATTCCCAGGGCAAAATTTCATACTGGGTGTCCCCAGCTCCTGAGGCCAGGGGCTCCTCATTGCAAAGCAGTCTGACAGCCCCCGCTGTTGTGACATTCTAGAGTCCCCGTTGCTAACCTTCCCTCCTTCAAAGTCCTTCCTGACCTCTAACTATAGTCCCTCAAGCTGCAGCTCGGCCACAGCAGGCTCCCCAAGCCACTCGGGTTCTCTCTGTCCAGCAGTGATAGTGAGGTGGGGTAGGGACCCCTGCCCTGCTCACCGGCCCTGCTCTTCCTGGGTGAGGTGTCCCATCCCAGCATTTCCGGCCATTCAGGCCCGGAAATCCTTCCACTGCTGGGAACAGATTGGCCAGGACACTGGGATCGTCCCAGCACTTCCTCCTGCTTCCTGTCCACTTCCCTTCAGGCTCTGGGCAGGAGCAGAGCCTTGGGGAGGGGGGTGGCTGCACCAGGGATCAGGTGGGGTGGGGTGGCCAGGGCCAATGGGGGTGCTCAGGGCAGAGGCCTAGAAAGCTGAGGGCTGGGGCAGCCCCCATCGCCTGCCCCTCTACAACACTCTAGGATTTCCAAGACATAAGGTGACCGTGTCTGCTTACACCCACTGCCATCACATGCCCAGACTATCGCCATCACCTCGTCACTGGCCTCCATCTGTGCCCCTGTGACTTATTCTTTACCTCAGCAGCCCAAGCAGTCCTATTAAAATGAAAGTTAGATCATGGCTTTTTTTCTGCTCCAACCCAATAGAGTAGTCCCATTTCACTCAGAGTGAGAACAAAGTCCTCCTCATAACAGCTTTCACAGCCTTACCACCTCTCCCACGCCATGTCTGACTGCGCTGCTCCAGCCAAGCTGGGCTTCTTGCTGGCTTTTGTCCTCACCTCAGGGCCTTTGCACTTTCTGTTCCCTCTGCTGGAATACTTTTCCTCCAGACATCCATTGAGCTCCCTCCCTTCCCTTCTTTAGGTCGTTATGAAAATGTTCCCTTCTCAGTGAGGACGTCCCTAGCTACCCTCCTAAAAGTGTGATCTTCTCAAGGCTCCCCACCTCCTTTCCCTGATTAGTTTTTCTCCATAGCACTTCTTCTGACTTACCATGTATCCTATCTCAAGCACTGACAGTCTCTTCTCACTAGAACGTCAGCTCCACAGGGGCAGGTGGTAGGGCAGGGTAGGGGCTAAAAGGGGACTGGGATCTGCCTAGAGCAGTGCCAGGTACCCCATAAAGATTTTGTTGAACGAATGTCACAGCAGCTCCTGCAACCCTGAGGATAAAGTCTTCTCCTCATGGTGGCTCAGCCCTCTGTGACCAGGCCTCTGCTAGCCACCCCTCTTCTCTCTTAACTCTTTCTTGCACTCTGGCCACTTCACACTTCCTCCAAGGAGTGCAGCTCCCTCCAACCTCAGGGCCTTTGCACATGTTGTTCCCTCTACCTAGAACCTCCTCTTTCCCTTAGGGTCATACTAATTCCAACTTAGACTTCAAATCTCAGTTTGCTTGGAGGTTTCTAGAACATTCTCTCTCCTGTTGTAGTGATCAAATCCAGGAATCAAAGCTTCTATTTCTAAAAACTCAGTTCCATTCATTTATCAACTTATTCCTTATTTTATGGGCTTAAAAGGGCACATCCCCTCTAATGTTAGTGGTGAAATCAATTAATAAATAATAGTGACAATTCTGCTAAACCAGACACATTAATCAGCCACATTAATTATTTAATAACCAACCCCTTTAATTGCCTGTATTAACTGATTTGTTCTGATAACTGATACCACTTATTGCATATATTAGCTTAATTAATTGGATTAATGAGCAGTAATTAGAGCCCATTATCTTTTATTTCCCCAATGCAGGTTTAAATCTGAACTTCACCTTCAGGGCCTCCATCCTGGCCCAGAAGACAGGGTGGGGCTTCCCCAGGGACCCTGAAGGAGTCAGGATGCCATTCTGTTCTGTCCCGGCTTTCCCTCCCCACAGGCAGCTTTGCCCTCAGCAGAGGCCTACTGCCTGTCGCCCTCTATCTGTCCCCCAGTTTGTTCCCTTGGGCCCCGGGGCCTGGTCATATGGCCTTGAATGGAAGCTTCCTCAACCTCTGCCTGCTGCTACTTTGGCTTTTCCCTCGCTTCCCCTCTCTGAGGTTCAACTTCCTCGTATGTGAAATAGACACATGATCACTGTCTTCCCAGAGGGACCATGAGGATCCTGAGAGGGAAGGGTGCTAGGTTCCCTAGCCCGTGTGGCTCCTCTCTCTGCCCCAGCCCACCCCTGGAGACCTCCTGTCCTGCCCCTGCTGGCGGGCTGACGAGTCTTTCCTTCCTTCACTCTGATCTTCACTCGCCCCTAGCAGGGAAGCAACGCAGCTCTGTGCGCCTCAGTCCTTAAAGGCCCTGGACAGAGAGAGATCTGGGGCCGAAAGCCCCATCTCTCTGAGGACACCCCACCATGGGGCCTTTGGGATTTCCTGCCAGGAATGCTCTTGGCTTTAGCCCCATCACCTCTCAGATGGGCCACCGCTGACCTGGAGACATCCCTGCTCCCGGTTCACCCTTCTGCACCCTTGGTCTTCTTGACAGGGGTGAGCTCCCCAGCAGGCGCTCAGAAAGGGTGCTAGCCCTGTGCAGCGAGGGCGGGGCGGGGCCGCCCTTCCCGGGGCAGAGCTGAGGAGCTGCTAACTGAGACTCAAAATCTGAGAAAACTGAAGCTTGTGACTTGACCCAGGACATATAGCTGCACAGACTAGGTCTGGGTTGGCTCTGCTCTGTTCCTTGCATGAGACGGTCTCCCCAGGAAAATGGAGACTGCTCCTGGGTGGAGAGAAGAAGAAGGTGGGGAGGAGATGGCAAAGAAAAATAATATTTCAAGCAGGCCAGGAGCCCAGAACTGGTCAGGAAGAGAAAATGGAGTGGAGATGGACAGAGAGAAGACCCTCTGGGGCTCTGGAGAGGGAGAAAGCTGTGTGACCCTGGGCAAGTCCTCCTCGCTGGGCCTCAGTTTCCTCTCCTATAACATGGGCGTGGCAGTAGCATGAGTGGCTCCTGTGTACTGGTACTTCCTTAGATCAAGTCCAGGATAAATGCTCTACCTGCCATATCTCATCCAATCCTCACAACAACCCTGTGAAGCAGATGCTGTTATTGTCCCCAATTTACAGATGGGGAAACTGAGGCTCAGTGAGGGGAATGGAGTTGCTCAAGGTTGTACAGATAGTCAGCGGGGCTCTGAGCTGCTGATATGTCTGACCCCTGTCCTCACCAACCCTCACCCCATATATATCCAACATTCTGCAAACAAGATCTCTTGAGGCTTTGAGGGGATGAGGCTCCAGTTAGGGTACAGGGGCTGTCCATCTTTCCCCAGCCAGCGCAGTTCCCACAGCCTGAGGCGTCCGGGGGTCTCGAGGACTGTGAGAAAGTCTCCACAGGAAATGAGAGCCAGGAGCAGCTGGGCCCCTTCGGAAGACAAGGACCAGCCGCCCAGAGCCCGAGCAGGCCGAACAGGCTGGGCCCACCACAGCCCCCTCCCCTGGTGGGTAATCACTACCAGATGCCCGGCAGCTGACGTCATTCTGCAGGGCCGAGAGGGTCGTGGGACTCTGGGGAGCACTGGGAATTCTTGGACCAGAATCAACATTCCAGAAGGAAAGAGGGGGGGGGGTGTCTTGGCTTGTTCTCAGTGCCTGGTACCAAGACTGGGGCATGGGCAACCCAGGGTGCCCCCGGCTCTCCTATGGGGTACCACCTTCTCCAAGTCTCAGTTTCCTTCTGAACAGCCCAGAGAGTGGGAGAGAGGGGCCTGGGTCTCGGGGTAGGAGAAAAGGATGCTTGGGTGAGACACTTTAGAATGAGTAGAACTGCATTCAAATCCTCCTCAAAGGAGAGGTCCTGGTAAAACATAAGGCAGAGTGGGGCCCTCCTCTGCTCAAGGCCAGCAATGGTTGCTTAGAGTCAAAGCCAGGTCCTTGCAGGGCCTTCCAGGCCTTCTATTATCTGAACCCATTTCCTCTCTGGCCTGTCTCCTACCACTCCTTTCTCCCAGCCCCCCATCTTGTTCTGCTCCAGCCACTCAGGTCTTTGCTACACCTCAAATACGCCAAGGACTGTTCCCACCTCGGCACCTTTGTGCATGCTGCTCCCTTGGTACACTCTTCCCCAGATAGCAAAAGGGATTGTTTCCTCATTTTCTTTGTTCAAACATCACTTTCTTGCTAAGACTTTTTTCCTGGCTAACCTATTTCCCAACTTGGTTTAAATCTTTCTTCATAGCGCTTTTCTCTTCTAGCTGATCATATCTTATTAATCATCTGTCTCCCCCACGGTGGAATGGGGTCCATGAGAGCAAGGCTTTGTCTGCTGTCCTCACTGCTGTTTCTCCAGGACCTAGAACAGTGTCTAGGGCATAGTTACATCTCAGCAAATATTAAAATGACTGTGTGACCTCATGCAAGTTATTAACCTCACAAAACCTCAGTGTCTTCATCTGTAAACCAGGCACCTAATACCTCTCTCCGGGGGGGTTATGGAAAGTCATTTGAAATAATAGTAGAAACAGCATTCAGCTTTTACTTGAAATGGGCCTAGTGGTTAAGAATTTGGGCTTGGGAGTTGGTCAGGTCTGGGATCAAATCTAGACTCTGACACTTAATCTGTCTGTGACCCCAGGAAAGTTCCTTCCCCTCTGAACCTCAGTCTCCTCTCTGGTATGATGCTGCAAATAGGGCCCTGTGGTAGACAGTGCCCGGCCAGTTGTGAGCCGGATCTTGATTACTCCTGGCAGGACCCGGGCCTGACAATTCCTGTGTGGGTGACGGTGGGGGGTGTTGGGAGCCTCCGTTTCCCTAAGGGCCTCTGCTTCCTCCTCTGTAACACGGACTGCGAGGGGAGGGTGTCAGGCATCTCTGGGCCAGCTATTTCCCTGCAGAAGGCTGAGGGTGCTGGGGGCGAGGGCGAGGCCAGGCCAGGCTGCCACTCTCCCTTCATTCCCTGTGTGGTTGGCCCCTCCCCCCTTCTTCCTCCTCATCCCCATGATCTCAGCAGGGAACAGGGTACCAGGAAACTCCTGCAGCCTCACCTCTTCCCCTTCCTCCCTTCTGCTCCAGGTGCACCCTGCCTCCCAGGGAGTAGGGGAGAGACAATCAGCTTAGGCTGCTCCCTGAGCAGACACTGAAACCACCGCCTTGGAATCAATTCCCTTGGGAATGAGGCCACCGGTCTTGCTCAGCCGCAGTTCTCAAATGCCCTCCTCCCGAGCTGGACGGATCCTCAGAAACCATCCCAGACCCATCTGGGCTGCTGGGGAGACTGAGGCCCAGAGTCAGGCAGGGCAAGCCAGAGCTCACACAGGCGAAGCAGCTCTCCTAACTCCAGGGCACAAGGCTAGGCTTCAGGGGCTCCTGGAAGTATTCGACAATTCTGGCTTCCTGGAGGGCAGGCGGGACACAGCGGGACACAAGGTCCCAGAGCACCAGGAGGGAGCTCAGTCTGACCTGCTAACCCCTGCCCCCCAGGACCCCTGGACACTCCAGATAACTAGGGGATGGGGGGAGAGTCTATTTCCTCCGACAGCTTTAGGGCCACGCCTGATGCCAGAGACACTGCTAAGACCACCAGGGCCCCTGCCCACCGTGGAGGAAGGCTAGGTCCTAGACTTGGCATCTCAAGGTTTCTCGAGAGCATCGTTCTCAGAGGCCCTGGCTCTGCGGGAGGGAATGACTTGTCCATCCTTTAAAGACACAGGCCAGGGAGGTGGAATTAAAAGCTGGGTCTGAGCTTTGCTGTGTCAAACCAGGCAAGCAAAGCTCTTTCTTCATCTGTAAAATGGAAATGATAATAGGGCCTCTCTCCTGGGGCTGTTGTGAGGAGTAAATGCTCAGGCTGCGCCGGGACAGAACTGGACGGAGTCACAGCACAATACATTTTAAAAGTCCTTTATGATAAACCAGCACCCCTGGTTTGTCAGTTGTCCCAGGGGCACGGATTTCTCCGTCAGGTCACCAAGGTCTCCCTTAGCCCTCCCTGGCCCAGCTCGGTCACTCACCCTCTGGGTCCCAATGCTGGGTACCTTCGGCCCACTGCAGTCATGGTTTCCCGCGGTCACCGCCTGCAGCCTGAGGACCTCCTCAGCCCAACGGCTCCCGCCTTTCTCAGGCCACCGAGCAGCGGAGCTCAGAGCAGAACTCCGGGGGGCGGAGCCTGGGGAGTAAGCCTCGCCCCTGACACGCCCCTCCGCCCTCTATCGGGCGCCGCCCCACCCTCTGGGAAGGACTCGCCCCGCCTGGGACACGCCCCTCCGCCTCCTGTCTCGCTCCGCCCTCTCCCTGTCAGTTTCCCGAAACTAGAAAACACGGCCCTCGACACACCCCTCCACCCGCCCCGCCCCGCTCCCTCAAACTCTCAATGTACATCTCAGACTTTGGGGTACCTCAGAACGCCCCAGAACCTAGCAGGCCCTCTCCTCTACATACAGTCCTTGCTCCTCCACGCCCGAATGAGGCCGAATTTAGGAGGGAATGGCAGGGCATCCCGGATGGTGGGGAAGTGAGGGATGGCAGAAAGCATTAAGTTTTATTAATCATAAACGTAAGCTTTCCCATTTCCTTAGTGTTCGTGGTGTGCCAAGCATTGTGCTAAGATTTTACAAGTATGCTATTGAATTCTCACCACAACTATACAAGGTCTGTGCTATTGTTATACCTATTTATCAGTTAAAGAAGCTAAGGTTCAGAGAAAGGAACAGACTTGTCCAAGAGTACTCAGTCAGCACGAGGCACAGTCTGGACTGGATTCACTCTGCAGCTTTACAAGGTCCTGCTCCTTAACGAAGGGCAGGGGTCTAGATTCAATTACCTCTGCACACAGAAGCTGTGTTTGTGTCTCAGGACAGAGCCACGCAAGAAAGGGCCCAGCACCAGCCCTAGAGTTACCTTTGTTCAGCTAGGTTTTTTTTTCTCTTTATTTCAATAGGCACACCTGATCAGTGTGGTTTACACAAAGACTGAGGGCTGAACAGGCTCCTTTAATTGGGGTTGAGGGGTTTCCCAAGGGCATCAAGCACACGGCTGTAGGAATCAGAAGGTGATGGGTACAGTGGAATGGATGAGTGTACAGCCCGTGGAGGCAAGCAGTTTCCTGCTTCAATCACAGCTCTGACACCTTGGCCGCGTCTCAGTTTCTCCATTTGTACAAGGAGGCTGATCACAGGTTATTTTACAGAATTTTCAGTGAGTTTTGACATCTAGGAAAATGGGTGCTTACTAAAGGGGAGCTATGACTGTATCATCACCATTTGTATTTTTCCATGAACTCAACTCGCCCTATAAGCACGTTAAGTGACAAATGGTTTTCTAGACCTGATGAAGCAGTGTTGTCCAGCAGAACTAAGGGTGGTGATTTGGGTGTGGGGGCTCAGGCAGCAGCTCCAAGGGCCCATGCTAGAGGCTGCCTAAGGCATTGGAGTCAAGTGGATCTTAGTTCAAATCCTAATGTTGTCATTTGCTAGACGTGCAACCTGACAGGGACAGATGACTTTCTCTCTCTGAATCCCAGTTTCCTCATATGGAAATAACAGTTTTTTCTCCCCAGCTATTTATTTATTTATTTATTTATTTATTTATTATTTCCTTGAGAATTCATTGCAAGTGAATGGCTAAGCACATTGCCTGGTCTATAATAAGCACTTGGCTAAGGCCTAGGTGTTTATTTGTTCGTTTGTTTACCCAGATGTATGTGTTAGGGGGTCCTCTCCAGGCTATATTGGCAGGAGACTAGAGACACCATCCCTGCAAGTTCCGCCCTTGCCCTCTGCTGGTGGCACCTACCTTTCTGGGAACACGTTCCTGGGTGCACTCTCCTCTTCTGTATTTGTCCTGGGGTCTTCAGGCTTTTTCATGGAGCCCACCTCCATTGCTGAGGGGTTGGTTCCCACTGCTGGGGTGTCCTCCAAGGGGACCTTGGTTTCCACCACCACCTCCTTGGCTGCCTCCAAGCCTGGGGGATCGGGCAGACCTCGGGACACTAAGTTGGGGCCAGGGCCCACCTCCTGGGCCTTCTGGGTAGCCTTTCGATCACCAGCCTTCTTGATGCTGGGGCGAGGCATGGTGCCCATGTGGCTGTACATGTCGCTGGAGCGGGCATAGGCCAGGGGGCTCTTGGGGACTGTCACCATGTCATCCTGTGTGGCCTCAAAAGTTTCAGGCTTTAGATGGGACCGGATACTGACGGGGGCCGAGGACCGTCTCAGAGTGAAGGACCGAGGGAGGTTGGAGAGACTCCCAAAGCCCTTGAACTTGAAGAATTCTGGCAGGGGGGAAGAGGAGGGAAAAGAGTTAATGACAATGCCAGTAGCAATAGTAATAACAATTTTTAAAAATACATGCTGTTTAACTCATTGAGGGCTCAAAGATGGTCAGGCCTCACTGACAGTCCCTCTAATTATTATGGTATAACTAGGAAGCTTGGGAGTCACATAGCCCTGGGTTTGAATCCCTGCTCTTCCACATCCTAGCTGTGCAACCTTAGGCAAGTCCCTTGACTTCTCTGAGCCCCATTCTCCACATCAATATAATAGGGATTATAGTACCCACCTCCTATGGGCAGTGGAAGGATTGAAGGAAACACGTAAATAACATTCTTCACATGGTACCCAGGACACAGAATACTCTCAAGAAGTAATGAAAATGATGATAATCATAGTAACGCCTCTGCATTTGTTAAACATGCTGCACACGTTACCTCACTGAATGCTCAGTACACTCAATGACCCAAGTTTAGTCCCCCAATTTCCAGATGAGGAAACTGAGGTTCAGAAATAGGAAATGAACTGCCGAGGTCACACAGCCAGCCGGTGAAGCTGCATGCGTGTGCGTGCGTGTGTGTGTTGGGGCAGGGAGTGGGTGTTTGAGCACCTGGGTCAGGGGATGGATGAGAAGGGGGTTGTCAGGAGCCTGAGGGTCCCACTCCCTGCGGTTCTCTCCTTCCTGTCAGTTGAGCCTACCATCCTGACTCAGGCAGCAGTGCTCTGGGTGATACCATCTCCTAGTTTCCGAAGGGGTGCATATAAATGTCCTCCTTCCTCTCCCCAGCTATGGGCCTGCCCCTCCCCACAGCCACCACCACCCGACTTCCCTAAGCCTCCAGAAAAGCAAAAAGCAAAAACAAACTCTGGCATTTTCCACTTCCTTGGCATCCTCTGCCTTCGGAGGTCTTTACAGCCACACTGGGATATAGGTAAGATGTCCTCGTTTGACAAGAGAGGAAACCGAGGCCCAGAGAGCAGAAGGGTCCTGCCCAGGGTCGCACAGCAAGGCTGAGCGTGGATGAGGGCCCAGGGTTGTGGACTGCTGGGTTAGTGCTTTCCTCCCAGCCCTGCCCATCCCTCACTTGGTCTTAGCCCCTGCCTCCTGACAAACGCTGTCAGAAAACACCAATGCTCTACTCTCAGAAAGCTATGCCATGGGGCAGAAATTGTGCCAAGAGCCAGAGAGAGAACTACAAACTGCCTCCTTTCTAAGCACCACTTGTCTTGTCTCCTGGGCACCGGGGATCTGGAGGACAGAATAGCAGGGCAGGGAACTCTGAGGCCCAGAGTCCAGGGACATGAAGTTGAGCCCTGGTCTATAGCCCCATATGATCTCAGGAAGTTCTCTGGGCCTCAGTCTTTTCATCTGTGGAATGCAGTCACACACACACACACACATTCACACACACACACACACACACACACACACACACACACACACACACCCGTTCCCGTCAGATCAAAAGAACCAGGGGGACCAGAAGTTTGCTGGGACCAGGAAGGGACAGACCTGGACAAACAGCAGTGGGTGGGTGTAGCACTTCATTGAGTTGCTGTGGGTCCCAGCATCACTGCTGGTGGGGACACGGGACAGCATCCCATGGCACACACACACACACACACACACACACACACACACACACCAGCCTCACCCCAGTAACTCCCGACCTGAGACCCCCTGAGAACCAGGCCCAGAAGCAGGGGGTGGAGTGTGTGGAGTTCTTCCCTGACCCAGCTGTGAGGTCAAAGAGAGCCAGAGACCAGGACACACAGACAAACGGAGAGACTGAGTCTGGCTGGGGAGAGCAGAGGCAACAGAAGCATGAGATGGAGAGCCAAACCAGCCAGAGAGATAGAGCCTGGGCCAGAGGGGCAGAGAGATGGTGACATGGAAACCCAGAGGCAGAGAACTCCAGATAGAGACAAACATGAAGAGAAAGAGAAACAGAAACAAGACAGAGTCATTAAGAAGCAAATGCAGAGAGAGGCTGAGATGGACAGACAGAGGGATGAAGGACAGTGCACTCACTGAACTTTTTGCTGGCCTTCCTGGGCCCCTCTGTCATCTTGGCAAGTGGTGCAAAGCCCCTGGCCTGTGGGAAAGTGGCCACTCGAGGCTCTGGACATCGACGTTGAGGTGCCTCCCTCACCTCCCGTTCCCCTTTCTTGCACCCTCTCACTCGCTTCCTCTGTGTATTTTTAAACCAGTGAAACTCCCACAGCCCCACCCTCCCCATCTTCTCTGCAGGGGGCGGGGGCTGGGGCCTCCCCCAGTATGGTGGGCCTCCTTCTTGGCCTCCACAGTAATGTGGGCGGAGGGAGCAGGGGGCAGACCACAAGCCCATGGGACCTGGAAGGTCTGGGGAACAAACCACAGGCTCTGGGAATGGAGCCCGCTGGGCTGGGGGCCCCTGGAGACCTGTCAACAGCTGTCAGGGGGTTTGGCCCTTGGGCTGGGAGGGTGCAGGGAGTCAAGCCTGCACACAGGGCAGTTTATTCTACGCCTTCCCGGGGATGGACTGACAGCAGTGGATAGAAGAGTGCTGTGGTTAGGCCTGTGGACTCTGGAACCACTCAGACCCAGACCCAAGTTCAAGTCCTGGCCGGCCACTTTGTCACCATGTGATCCTGGACTAGGGTACTCACCTCCCTGAGGCTCCGTTTCCTTTCTGTGAGCAGGGGTATTTGCAATGTCCACTTCACACTGTCCAGTGATTGGTGCAAAGTCTGGCACAAAACTGGTGCCCAGCAAGGCATGGTCACTCCTTTTCAAGCTACCAGGGACAAACGGTGATAATTTGGTCCATCACACCCATTGTACAGAGATGGGGAAACTGAGGCACAGACAGGCAGAGGGATTACCCCAGGTCATACAGGATTGGTAGCACAGACTAGATTACAACTCGCCCTTCCGAGTCCCTTAGCCCACAGCCTGGTACTTTTCCATGTTATAATGCATGCGTGCGTGCGTGTGTGTGTGTGTGTGTGTGTGTGTGAGTACATTCCCACGGGCAGGACAGAGATGAGGAAACGAGACCTCCCCTACACAGATTACCCCAGACACCTGCAGAGGCTGTCAACAGCTGCTGGGGTTGGGGGTCCACAAGACCAGGGGCTTCAAACCCCACCTCTGTGTGCTGCAGACAAGTTAGTAGAACCTCTGAAGCCTCAGTCACTAATCTCTAGAATGGGCACAAGCGCAAGGTACACAGTCAACCCACAGAAGCTCCAGCACAGTTTGACATTATTACGCTGGGCCCTGGGACTGGCAACTATGGCTATGAGAGCGGGAGTCCAAGGTCAAATGGGGTCCTTCCTGTATCCTCCATAAAAATAATAATGACTAAGGTCTTCTGACTACTTAGTATGTTTCAGCTACAGGGCTCTGTCCTTCTGCCCCCAAGAGGTAAACATCCCCATTCCATAGATGTGGAAAAGTTATCTGGAGTTTGAATCTGCTTGTCCAGCTGTGGTCCTAACGTCCATGCCCATGGCTCCCGCAACCCCCTGGCAGCTAGATGATGGTCTTAGGTGGGGGAAGGATCCGGCTGAACCTCTTTGATGGGATGAGGGGGAACCTGAGGCCTTGAGAGAGAAAGGCACACAGGCCATGAGACCAAGGCACCAGGGTCCTGCTCACAGACAGGCTGGATGGGACCAGTGTTCAAAGTTCAAATGAAAAAATGAGGTTTCAATTCTCCCACAGAATTGGGAGAAAAAGGAAGGGGGGGGGTACAATTCCAGCTCCTTCTACTGAGCATTAACTATGAGCTAGGCATGGAGCTGGAAGCCTCCACAGATCGTCCATGAATCCTTACAACAGAGCTGTGAGGCAAATCCTGCTATTGTCCCATTTCACAGACGAGGAAACTGAGACTAAGGAGGAGCAGAGATTAGACAAGACACCCAGAGGTCCTAGCTCCCAGGCTGGTGCCTCTCCCATCTCCAGGTTGTTGTTGGAAGAGGGAGAGGGGCCTGTGGCCTGGTGGTAGCTGGGGTCTTCCCGGTGGGTTCCTGGCTTCCCTCCCAGGAGGCAGTACCAGTGACTTGGCCCAAATGCTGAGGCTGTGGCATCAGCCAGTACTGACTTCGGGGCCAGGCCCACTCTCAACTTACTATGTGATCCTTTATAAGAGACTGTACAGCTCTGGGTCTGTTTCCTTATCTGTGAAATTGGTCACAGTACCCCCCACTTCCTGAGGAAGATGAAGGGAGCATATGTACACTGTGGCCTCAGCAAGCCTTGGCAGTCATTGCTGAGGAATAGGGGTGGTTCAGGCCAGGAAACCCCAGCATCAGGCGCATGGCGTGAGACCCGCGAGTACCGGCCACAGCGAGCCTATATTGTGTGGTGGAGGTGCCTTGTCAGTGCTGGGGCCCCTGCCGTTGGCCCGGGTACCAGGGCAATTGCCACATCCCCGGGAGAATGAATGGGGCTCAGTGTGGCGGCTCTGCCTAGCTCAGAGCCTCCATTGTGCTGCCTCGAGTGGCCGTTGGGAGTGTGGCTGGGGGACCTGCTGGTGGGTGGCTGTCCCACAGGCCCTCCTCAGCCTGTGCTGGAGGCCAGCCCGGCCTGGCTCACGCTTGGCTCTGCAGCCCTGAACACACAAGTGCTCTCCTGCCATCAGGCCTTTGCTTGGGCCGGACCCATACCTGGAATGCAGCTCTTCCCTCCACTGGCTCCATCTTTTGCCTCCGTTGAGTCCCTCAGGTCAAGATTGAGCCATAGTGCCTCCAGGGACCCTGCTATGATTTTTGTCCCCTCTCAGTCTATAACTCAGTTGCCTGCGGTTTGGCCAGGCACTTTTAGGGACTGGAAGCCTTCAACTTCATAGTCAAAGACATTGAACTCAGGCAAACCTGAGTTCAGACCCCATCTGCATGACCTTGGACAAGTCACATCACCTCTCTGAGCTTCATTTTTTTTTTTTTAAAGATTTTTATTGGGGAATTGGGGTGATGGGAACAGTGCTGGGGAACCGGGGAAGGGGAACAGACAAGCCGCTGTCGTCTTGGTCCTCAGTCTAGTTGTGGAGGACGTCGCCCCACCGGACCAAGTTGGCACCATCACCGCGCTCCTCCCAGGCAAGGCAGACCAGTCGCTGGCCTCTGGACGGCCACTCACCGCGGCTGCTGGCCGCTCACGCTGACCGCTGGCCACACACGGCAGCCCACGGCAACTCATTGCCACAGGGGCTGCAGCCCACGCCATCGTCGCCAGCGACTCACAGCAGCCCAGCTCCAGGCCGAGCTGCTGCTCAGCATCTCAGCTGCGGAGGGCAGTGTCACCGGCCCTCACATGCGGGATCCGAACCGGGGCCCTCCGGCATCCCAAGCCAGCCCTTAACCATCGCGCCACTCGACCAGCCCGAGCTTCATTTTTTCAATCAGTAAAATGGGACAAATACAACATCCCTCACACGATCCTGTGGCAATGAAATAAAACATTTATACAGAGAGTATCATCCATATTACATTCACCTGTATCTTTATTTGCATCTTCCAAACAGACCTCGTGCTCTGAGAGGAAGCAGCCTTACACATCCACATTGGCCCCATGCCTGCTGTACTGTAGGTCTGAGTGATATCTTTCCCCAGATTGCCCCAGTTGTCTGGTATTGGGGGCCGTGTAGGATGATGGTAAATGAGCCCAGCCTTTGAGAGCAAAGAGACCTGGCTTTGAACTCCAGCTCCACAGCTTCCTGGCTGTGTGGCCTTGAACAGGCCACTTCACCACTCTAAGCCTCAGTTTCCTCTTCTGTAACTTGGGCTTGATAATAGCAACCTCCTAATTGGGGTGCCGTAAAGTTCCAGGGGGATGACATATCAATACAGGTCCAGGCAGAGTTAGTACCCGGCTAGTGGAGACAGAATGTCCACGGTGTTACAGGGCTGTAGGTATCACACAGCCATTTTCTGTCCTGTACCCCCCATCCAGGGATCCCTTGTCTCCCCAGACATACCAGCAACCAAGAGCAGCCCGTCTTCCCCTTTCCTCCATACACTACCCACCCTGTCCCTGCTTGGGGGAGGAAATACGGCCAGGGTCAAACAGCTGACCAGTGGCTCGCTTTCCTACTCTGTGCCTCAGTTTCCCTGACTGTTAAATGGCAGCAGGACCACAGGCTCTCTCAGAGCCTGGTAGTCAGTGAGCAAACATTTATTGAGTACTGGCCACATGTCCAGCTTGGCTAGCTTAGCCAATCCATGGAAGCAGGAGGAATTTCCCTCAAACCAGCAAATCATCTTTTTTTTTTTTTTT
>NW_017731353.1:2190822-2192985 GCF_001890085.2 Hipposideros armiger
AACTTCATTTCTTCTCACTTTCACGTGGGCAGCCATCTGACCACTCCTGCCTACCCACTTTCCCCAGGAAAGGCTGGGGGCACGAGGCTCAGAGGGGAAGTGAAGTGACTGGTGATATTGGAGTTTGGGTCAGGGACAGTAGGGTGGAGGTGACAACATCATCACCGGAAATTTTGCTAAGGCTTCTGCCCACAGGATGTGACTTAGGAGGGTTCGTGGAAAGCAGGCAGGGGCCCCGGCCTGAGACACTGATGGTGGCACCCATACACACCCATGACAGTCCCCAGTGCTACAATCCTCTCCCACACCTCCCATCCGCATCCAGGGCACTCATCCTGGGGTGCTGTGCCATGACTCTGCTCCATCCTTAGTCCGGAGAAGTGGGGGCCTGACAAGGGTAAGTGCTTGGGGTTTGTGCCAGACTGGCCTAGTTCAAAATACCAGTGTGGCCATTGGCCAGCTGTGTTACCCTGGCCAGGTGATGTCACCGCTGAGTTTCAGTGTCCTTATGTGTATAATAGTACTCAACTCATTTGGCTGAGAATTGAGACAATGCCCATAAAATGCTACATGCACAGCTTGGACCATTTATTTTTCCTTCAGTAAATTGTAATTATCACAATTATTCTTTTCTCCCTCCTTGCCCTCGCCACCCCCACTTTAGCCAATGACCTCCCTGCTTCTAACAGTGTACCCATGAAGCTGATCCCAGATCACTCCCTGATATGTCACTCGAGTACCTAAAACCCTCGCTGGCTCCACACAGCCCTCAGGAGAGGGTTCCCTGCTCCTCACCCGACCCACAGGGCCCTCCCTGGCAGGGGCCTTGCCCAGAACAGGGTCTCTTGGGACACCAGGATCACCAGACCCACTCCTGCCTCCTCCTCCAAGGAGGCTTCCAAGCTAAGCATGTGGGGTAAGAGCTGGAGGGTTTCATACAGGTAGAGAGGGTTCTGGGGTACAATTAGGAAGCACAGCCTTCAAGGCAGGATGGCCTGGGGAGTTAGGAAACACTGAGGAGGTTCGTGGGGCCTAGGAAGGGAGCTGGAAAGAGCCTCAAATGTCACAATTTGCTTTTTCCTCAAGGGAGTGGAGGGAAATACACGCAGACTCTATTTCAGAATGATCTGGCGGGTGCTGTGAGGGGACAGATGGAGAGGCCAGACTGGGGAGGCCAGGACTCCAGATCCATGGGCAGAGGAATGAAGAGGCGGGTAGGTCGAAGGGGTACAGAGGAGGTAGAAGACAGCTTTGCTGGGGGCTGGCTGTTGTGGGGTGGAGCTGGAGGAAGAATCGGGAGGCCTCCTGGAGCCAGGAAGACATCAGGAAGATGCTGGGGAAGGGCTGAGGCAGGGGAAGGGGGCGTAGGGCCATGGAGGGAGATACTGGGTGAATGGTGGGCTTGGTGCCTGGCATAAGGACAGCAGGCCTCAAACAGCACCACTGCTATACTCCTGTAAACAGCCTGAGTCAGGAGAATCCGCTTCAGTTAGACCAGGTTCGAGTCCCAGCTTTGTCACTGTGTGACCTTGGGCAAATGACCTCACTTCTCTGAGCCTCAATGTCCTCTTCTGTAAAATGGGTTAGTGATCCTTACTATGAGGCTGTTGATTCAGGATTCAGAGGGAACGTCCAGCACTTCCTGAGTACACAGAGGTGCTGAGTAAATGCTATTTTTGTGATTACTGACGCCAAGGCTCACGCAGCTCCATGGGGGCGGGGATCCTCTAGGTTTCATCCCTGCCTCCCAGAGAACAGGGGGTCCAGCGCTAGAAGGCCTGGGCGTTGCTCCTTCGCCGCCTCCAGCGTTGCCGCGCCCCCTGCCGGCCGTCGGTTACCATGTCAACGGCGGGTGGCTGGGGCCCGGGGAGGCAGCGGCGGGGGCCGTTCTCTCCTCCCGGACCCTAGGCCGCTTCCTTGCTGCCTCCCGCCAGTGCGGAGGGGAAGGCGCTCCCCGCGGCAGCTGGCATTTGGCGGTAAACTGAGGCACGCGGAGAGGCGCCCCTCAGCCAGGTGTCGAGTGCGGGGCCCCATCTCCGAAAGCGTAGGAGGGGCCGCGGGCTGTGACGCGCCGAGGGCGGCCGGCGGACAGCCGGCGGGAGGTGGTGGCAGCGGCAGCGGCAGCGGCAGGTGCGGCCGCGGAGGACGGGAGGGAGGAGGGAG
>NW_017731353.1:2193080-2252032 GCF_001890085.2 Hipposideros armiger
GAGGGGAGGGCGAGGCCCGGGCACCTCCCCCTTTATAACGCGCCCCCTCCCGGGCTCTTGGGCCGCCTCCTCGTCGGCTCTTCGCGTCTCGCCCCCTCGCCTGGCTGCCCCGGCCCCGGGCCCGGCCAGGGAGCCCCCAGGTCGCGGCTCGGGGGCTGTCCCCCCGCCCGCCACCCCGCGCAGCCCGGCGGAGGCGGCGCCGTCGGAGGAGGAGGAGCAGGGCACTGCGGCTGGCCCGGGATCGGACGCCAGAGCGGCAGCGGCTTCGGCAGCAGCGGCGGCCCGGGCCAATGCAGCGGGACGCACCGCCCCGAGCCCCAGCCCCGGCGCCACGGCTTCCCGCGCCCCCAATCGGGGCCGCCGCCAGCACTGGCGGCGGCGGAGGTGGGGGCAGCGGTGGCGGCGGAGGCGCCTCTGCAGCTCCGGTTCCTCCTGGCCTCCCGGGAACTACAAGTCCCAGGGGGCCTGGCGGCGGGCGGCGGACGGAAGAGGCGGGGTCGGCGCCTCGAGGCCGGAAGTGGCCGTGGAGGCGGAAGTGGCGCGGCCGCGGAGGGGCCTGGAGCACGGCGGCGGGACCCGGAGCGGGAGCGGCGGCGGCGGCGGCGGCTGGGGGCGGCGGCGGCGCGCTAGAGGCGGCCATGGCAAAGCAGTACGATTCGGTGGAGTGCCCCTTTTGTGATGAGGTGTCCAAATATGAGAAGCTCGCTAAGATCGGCCAAGGCACCTTTGGGTAAGGATGGGCCCCGAGGGACCCGGTGCCCTGGGCCTGCACCCCTCAGGGTCGACGTCGGGACGCCTAGGGCCAGGCCAGAGGTGGTTGGGGAGCCACCTGGCCCTAGACTTGTCCCCTCCTCGTCTCCCTAGGCCGCACCGCGGCCTGCCCGGGCCTGACGGAGCTGGCTGGCGGGGAGGAGCCTGAGGCCCATGGTGGGGAACGGACAGGGATTGCAGAGAGGAGCTTGTGAGGGGAGTAGGATCTCTCCGAGAGACGCCTGACTGAAAAGAAGAGACTGAGGGGAGGAAGTAGAGGTTGGGAGAGGGATCGCAGATAGCGGGTGGTGAGGTAGCCCACTGCCCTAGGTACCAGGCTCGGCCCTGCACGGGAGTCCCTTTCCTGCCCTCCTCCTCTGAAGGGGGAGGGGCGGGCCATGCGAAAACGGCCTGATGAACCCTTTGGGTCCCCCTCTCGGCCTACAGGGAGGTGTTTAAGGCAAAGCACCGCTTGACCGGCCAAAAAGTGGCTCTGAAGAAGGTACTGATGGAGAACGAGAAGGAGGGGGTGAGTATGGGTTGGGTGGGCCAGTGGGCCAGCCATCTCCCCTGGGCACGTGGGTTTCCATCCTGCTGCTTCTAGGACTCACGTGTTAAGGATCAGTTTATGTATAGGAGCTTGGGAATGTCCATAGCCCAGGGAATTTGACTTCCATATTAAACCTTTCAGTTCAGATGTTTTAAAGCATTTGGTTTAAAGCATTTCATTCTTAGGCAAATACTAGGCAAATACAGGCCTGGGGCCAGGAGAGGGAGCTCATGCTTGCACTGAGTGCACTTTGGCTTGCGAAGTTAGAAAGCCTTTATTAAACCACTTTTTCCTTAGCATTTAATTTTGCTTAATGCAAAAGGAAAATACATGCAATGGCTTTAAAAGGGTGACTAGTACTCAACTGAAAAGGAGTAGTCCCCTTTCGCACCCCATCTTAGCTCTAGTCCAGCTTCCAGAGATGTACTTTTTAGCAAGGAAATTTCTTAATGGTCATTTGTGTTCCCACTCAGCAAGTTCAGCACAGGCACAGAGCTAAAACTTAAAGGTTGAAGAAATTAGGGAGCATTTAGTGATCAATAATGAAGTGGTTAAGCATCACTATTTCAATTCACTCTCTCAAACCAACTCCTTGAGGGGTGCATACTGCTTTACACCCATTTTACAAGTAAGGCATCTGAGATAGCTGATGTCAGAGCCTGTGCTCTTACTGTGCCTCCCAACCTGTGCCCTTTAGTATAGACCCCGTGGCCAGTTCCTTGGTCTGCAGTGTGCTTTCACTTTTGACCTCTCCTTTCTTTACCCCTCCCAGTTCCCCATTACTGCCCTGCGGGAAATCAAGATCCTGCAGCTTCTAAAACATGAGAATGTGGTCAACTTGATTGAGATCTGTCGAACTAAAGGTAAGTCGTTTGAATGTTGTTGCCCTCCCTCTTCAAATGGAGAAAATGAGGCTTAGAACTTAAGGCTTTGTTTGCAAAGTTAGAACTGGGCACCCTCTTAACCCAGGCATACATACCAATGTGACTGCTTTCTCTGGTCCTTTCATCGTGGCTGGTGCTTCCCCAGGGCCCGTCACAGCACTCAGCCCAGAGGATGCACTCAAGAAATGTTTTACCAGGGAAGGAACCCGCAGATGGATGCTGGGTGTCAGTGGGTTGGAGAGGGGTAGGAGCTGGTTGTGGGAAAATGAGTTGTCTATGGGGTTTTTTACTTTCTTCTTCTTGCCCCTCCTCCCCCATTCTTCCCACTTCAGCTTCCCCCTATAACCGCTGCAAAGGCAGTATATACCTGGTGTTTGACTTCTGCGAGCATGACCTTGCGGGGCTGCTGAGCAACGTCTTAGTCAAGTTCACACTGTCTGAGATCAAGAGGGTCATGCAGATGTTGCTAAATGGCCTCTACTACATCCACAGGAACAAGGTGGGGAGGGAGACTGTGGCTTGGCCTGCCCGTACTCCCACTGCTGGGCAGCTGGGCTAAAGGACCCTTGGGGACCTGACTGAGCCCTCACTTTTGCCCTATTGCAGATCCTGCACAGGGACATGAAGGCGGCTAACGTGCTCATCACCCGAGATGGGGTCCTGAAACTGGCAGACTTTGGACTGGCCCGGGCCTTCAGTCTGGCCAAGAACAGTCAGCCCAACCGCTATACTAACCGTGTGGTGACGCTCTGGTACCGCCCCCCAGAGCTGTTGCTCGGTGAGGACTCCTGAGTGGGCAGAAGGGGGCAGGGGCTAGGCACTTAACCTGGCCTCAGCCCCCCACTGCCAGGGCTTCTTGAGCCGCCGGCCCCGGGGCACTGCGTCTCAGGAGGCCCTCGGGCTCAAGGGGCACTCCTGGTGCGCTCTTCTTCCCAGGGGAGCGGGACTACGGCCCTCCCATTGACCTGTGGGGTGCTGGGTGCATCATGGCGGAGATGTGGACCCGCAGCCCTATCATGCAGGGCAACACGGAGCAGCACCAGCTTGCCCTCATCAGCCAGCTCTGTGGCTCCATCACCCCTGAGGTGCGTGGCCAGGCTCCCTGGGCCCTTGGGCCCTGCAGGATGCACAGGTCTCTCTGGCAGGGGAGGAGTGGGGAGTGGAACAGAAGGAAAGCTCTATAGAGGTGGCTGGTGGAGGGACAGGGCCTGCTCTTTAAGCCACACAGGCTCTTAGCTCCATCATCACTTAGTTCTGTGGCCTTGGGCAAAGCATTTGAACATCGCATCCCAGAGCTGAGTTTGTCTTCTGTGAAGCCTGTGTCAGCCTTGGCGCACATATTCCAGGCATTTTATGTGAAAGGGCCCAGCACTCGGGATGTGCCAGATACATGGTCACCGCTGCTTCACTTTGGAGGGGTGGAGTTGGCCCTCCAGGCGTGGCCTGGGAGCATCTGAATGGAGAAGTTTTAGTCCCCATCGGGTGCTTGACCAATGGACAGGCCACGCACCCGCTGAGCTAACTTGATCCTCTTTCCATGCCCGCTCCAGGTGTGGCCAAATGTGGACAAGTACGAGCTGTTTGAGAAACTGGACCTGGTCAAGGGCCAGAAGCGGAAGGTGAAGGACAGGCTGAAGGCCTATGTGCGTGACCCCTACGCGCTGGACCTCATCGACAAGCTGCTGGTGCTGGATCCCGCACAGCGCATTGACAGTGACGACGCCCTCAACCACGACTTCTTCTGGTCAGACCCCATGCCCTCGGACCTCAAGGGCATGCTGTCCACCCACCTGACATCTATGTTTGAGTACCTGGCACCACCACGTCGAAAGGGCAGCCAGATCACACAGCAGTCCACCAACCAGAGCCGAAATCCCACCACTACCAACCAGACGGAGTTCGAGCGCGTCTTCTGAGGGCCAGCCGCTGCTGCTTTTCACTGGGGCGCTTGTTTATTTTTTCTTCTGCTTTGTGACTCACATTGTGGAGATTATGGGGCATTTGAGTGTTTTCTCTAGTGCGTATTTTATTTAATCCCCACCCTGGGCACTGGGAATGCCAGCTGAATGGACTGGAGTAAAGCTTTGGCTGGAAGTCCAGGAGGGCACTGGGGCTGCCTCACCTGGTTCCCTGGCTTTCTGGTTGATGCCCAGAGGGTCTCCATTTACCTTAGGACAGGAATGGGGTGGGAAGAGAGGTGCACCCCATCAGTGACTCTTTAAGAGTTCTCAGCATGATGGGAAGAGGGGACAGGTCCCTCACCCATCTCCAACCTTCCTGTTGGGATGAGAAACTTGAGTGGGGGACATCCAGCTTCGGAAATGGGCTGCTTTTGGCCTGACCCTCAGAAGCACCGGGGCTGGCAAAAATTTGGTTTCTTCAATAGGAGAATTTTATCGTGTTTCTGATATTCGGTTGTTTAGAGACATTCCTGGACAAAGTTTGGCCAGTTATAATTAAAGTTGACTTTTTTCAGTAAGTGGCTGTGTGCTCTGTTCTGTGTTCAGACTCCCAGCTCTTAACCATACAGCCAACAGGTTGGGCCTCACGGTTGAATGTTTTGTTTTTTTTCCTAAGATTTTATTGGGGAATTGGGGGAAGGAGCAGCGTTGGGGAATCGGGGAAGGGGAACAGACAAGTTGCTGTCCTTTGGTTCTTCAGTCTAGTTGTGGAGAATGTCGCTTCAGTGGTCCATGTTGGTATTGTGATCATTGTGCTCCTCCCAGGTGAGGCAGATCTGTTGCCGGCCATTGGACAGCCGCTCATGGCAGCTCACACTGGCTGCCGGCCACTCATGGTAACTTACGGCAGCCCCTCTGCAGCCTATGCCATAGCTGGCAACTCATAGCAGCCCAGCTCCAGGTTGAGCTGTTGTTCAGCATCTTAGCTGTAGAGGGCAGTGTCACTGGCCTCTATATGTGGGATCCGAACCAGGGCCCTCTGGCATCCCAAGCCAGCTCTTAACCAACGCGCCACTCGGCTGGCCCTGAAATTTTATTTAATCAAAATTAACTTGTTTCTTCATCCCAGTTCATGTCTCCTGACATAATTATACAGGAATTTCATATTTTTTTCCCCTTCTCCAGTACCTTCCAGAACACTTGCCATCATGTTCCCCAAAGGTCAGGCTCCATGGAGCTCCCTATCTCTTCTCCACTCAGTATCAGAGGGAGCGGGAAGACAGATGAGAAAGGGGAACCTGGAGAGGGTGCTGTGAGCTGCGTCTGCAGTGGTGCCCCAGGTGGGCAGTCTGCTGTAGATGACAGATGTGTTCAAACTTGACTCATGAGCACGGGAGGCTGCAAAAGGTTCTCAATGGAATGGCAAGAGAGCTGTAGTTTGCAAAGGTCCTTCAGTAGCTGAGTAGGGGTTGGCATACAGAAGCAAAGAGAGAAAATGAGTTGAAGGATCTACAAGGGCTTGGGAAGGTGGCAATAGCTTGGATTAAAGTGGTGAGGGGATAGGACAGAAGTTGGTGTGAAGGTTGGATCTTGAGGGCTCAGAGCTGGGACCCTTAGAGGAACAACGCATCCCGGGTCTAAAGTTGGGGACAGGCGTTTTTGAGGCAAGCTCTACATTCTGTCACAGGTGGAGGCCTCTTGAAGGATTCCAGGAAAGGGAGGGTTGGCAAATCTTTCACCAGGACTGTGCTTGTGAAAATTGACCCAGATCACAGCTTCACAAAAGGCCGGTGAAAGTAAAAAAATTCTTGAGGATTAGTTTCTCGGGGCTGCCGTAACAAATTACCACAAGTGTGGCTTAAAATAAATCTGTTCTGTTGGTTCTGGAGGCTAGAAGTCCGAAAGCTAGATGCGGGCAGGGTTGGTTCCTTCTGCAGGCTCAGGGAAAATTGGTTGCGTGCCTCTCCTAGCTGCCAGTGGCTGCCAGCAGTCCTGGTGTTCCTTGTCCTGCTGTATCAGTCCCCTCTCCATCTTCACATGGTGTTCTTACCCTCCTGGTCTCACAAAGACACCAGTCATTGGATTTAGCATTCACCTTGAGCCAGTATGACCTCATTTTAACCAATTATATCTACAAAGAGCTTTTCCCATAAGGTCACATTCTGAGGTTGGGTGGACATGAACTTTGGGGAGACCCTATTCAACTCAGTACAACTAGTAATCAAAGAAATCCAAAAACGCAAGGTGTCCTATGGTGATCAAGTCGATAGGATTTGAATGACAGGTAACTGATGGAAAACTTGCAGGGCTGGTTTAATTGTTCAAAGTGTGAACTTTTCCTCTGAAGGATGAAAAGCTTCTATAAAAGGTTCATATTCTTGGACCCAGCAATTCCACTTACAGAAATTTTTTGTGAGAAAGTTGTACAGCCTGGTACCTCATTGAGTCACTGGAAGAGGGGAGAAGCGGGGCATAGTCATTGGGGCACTCCAATGTTTAGATGTCATCCAAGAATTGGGGGAAACAACAGATGAAGAAACTAGAGGGAGAGGGTTCCAGAAGCTAAGGGACAGAGTGGGGAGGAAGGGGTGGTCACCCACACAAGTTCTGCTGGTGGGTCCAAAGGGTGGGAGTGAGGATTGGCCATTGGGTTTAGGTCGAGGTCAGTGGTGACCTTGGCAAGAGCCACTTGAGTGGAGTGCCACTGAAACCCCACCGGGAGCAGCAGGATCCCTGGAGAACCTGGGGGGAAGGGAACTGAGGATAAGAAGTAGCATCTACTGGGCCGGCCGAGTGGCGCGATGGTTAAGAGCTCGCTTGGGATGCCAGAGGGCCCCGGTTCGGATCCCACATATGAGGGCCAGTGACACTGCCCTCTACAGCTAAGATGCTGAACAACAGCTCAACCTGGAGCTGGGCTGCCGTGAGTTGCTGGCGACGGCATAGGCTGCAGTCCCTGTGGCAGTGGGTTGCCATGGGCTACCGTATGTAGCCAGCAGCCAGCATGAGCGGCCAGCAGCCAGCGTGAGCGGCCAGCAGCCGCAGTGAGCGGCCGTCCAGAAGCCGGCAACTGATCTGCCTCGCCAGGGAAGAGCGCAATGATGGTGCCAACTTGGGCCAGTGAAGCAGCGTCCTCCACAACTAGACTGAAGAACAAAAAACGACAGCAACTTGTCTGTTCCCCTTCCCCTAATTCCCCAGCACTGTTCCCATCCCCCCCAATTACCCAATAAAAATCTTTAAAAAAAAAAAAAAAAAAAAGAAGTAGCATCTACCATGAAAAGAAGGATTAGGGATCAAGTTAGTATTTTTTTTTTTAGATTTTATTGGGGAATTGGGGAAGGGGAACAGTATTGGGGAGGAGGACTAGCCAAGTTGTTTTTCAGTCTTCGTTGTGGAGGCGCCAGTCACCATCTGGTTTCCCGTTGGCAGCTCGTGGCCTCTAAGCTCAAGGTGCTGTGTTCAAATCTTAGTTGCGGGTAGGCGTAGCCACCATTCCATGGGGGAGTCAAACCAGCAGCCTTGTTAAGAGCACGTGCTCTATCCACTGAGCCATCCGGGTGGCAGCTCAGCTCAAGGTGCTGAGTTCAGTCTTAGTTGCAGGTGGGCATAGCCCACCATCGATCAGGCAATCTTGTTACACCAGCAGAGCCATCCTGCCACCTGTTGGCAGCTCAGCGACAGCTCAGCTGAGGCGCAGCGTCACTGGCCCATGTGGGAATCGAACCGGCGGCCCTGTTGCTCAGAGCTCGCGCTCTTAAGCCAACTCTTAACTAACTGAGCCACATGGCCGGCCCCAAGTTAGTCTTTGTATAGGTCTAAGACTAGAGCCCTGACTTCATGGAATGACCCAGTAGCGAGGGTGCATGTTGTTTCTTGTCCCATAGACAGAAGGGCCATGTGGCCGAGTGTACACTGACCACACCAACGCTGTAGCCTCAAAGGTTGCACCCCTCACCTGTTTTCTGCTACCTCTGCCCAATGCATCCACGCTGTTCAGGGCAGCCCTGCATGTGGAAAAGCTGGAAAAGCAAAGCGTCCATCCGATTAAATAAGTTAGAGCAGCTCTTCTCCAACTTCAGGGCACTCCAAACCCTGACTCAAGGTCTGGGTGGGGCACGTCTAACAAGCTGGCGGGCAATGCCCACGCTGCTGGGATCTGAGCAGCATGGACAGGGCAGGGCCCTAGGATTAAATGCTGGGCAATGAAGAAGGATGTAGAAGTACATACACTGCGCTAGAAAGACGTTCCAAAGACAATAGGTGGAAAATACCTACCGCTTGAGCTCATTTTATAAGAAAAATGCAAGGAATCACATTAAACTACCCATGGTTATTTGGAGTGGTTCGGTCTTTTATGCCTCTCTGTGTTTTCTCATATTTCCTGGATTAATATTTTTATTAATGCAAGTAAATCATATTTTAAAACACCCAAAGCAGGCCCTACACCCTGGAGCTTCTGGCTCCGAGCTCCCCCTACACCTCACCTTCCCACAGAACACCCCTCGAGGAGGCCAGGACAAGTGGCAGGCGTGGGTCTGTCCCGCGTCAGCCTCCAGCCCTGGTTTGACAGGGGTGTCATCACAGTCTGTAGTGGAAAGTGCATGGCCCAGAACAAAAGATCCCAGAGGGCAGGACTTGTGGGGTCATGACCCTGAGGCACCTAGGGTAGTGCCTGACACCTGTGAATCTCTCAGACCGGAGTGAGTTAGCCAGCTGGGAGCAGGGGACTGAAGAGGTGGGTAAACAGGAAGAGTCTCTACCAGTCTCTACCAGCTTGTATGGACTGGCCCTGCAGCCCAGGAAATGGGTCTGTGGCCTGCCTTCTTTCTTTTTGACCAAACGATTTGGTGAAACACAGCCTCTCTCCGTAGCAGGCTCAGACTCCTTAGGTCAAGGGCACCCTTGAATCCTATCCCCACTCCCTAGGAATCCTGGCCTGGCAGGGCCAGGGCAAAAGGGCCCTAACGGTAAAGGGTAACGGGGGATGGGCTGTGATAAGAGAGGCCTGATAAAGTTAACCCAAGGGCTGGAAGTCTCCCAAGTGCTCCTCTCCTGAGTCCCCTCCCCTGCCTGCACCTCTAACCTCCCGCAGTTGTTCTTTAACTCACAGACATTCTGACTAGTCCTGCATTCCGGAAACCTCCAGGGAGGACACGAGTTCCCTGGGCAGGTCCCAGGATGAGAGCAGGAACCTACAGGTAAGGCTTTCCTCCCTGCACACTGGAGGAGGGTGGAGGGCTTGGGTGTGGGGGTGGGGAGGGGGAGAAGGGCAGGTCTTAGGTATCCTGTCAACTCCCCCTCCCATCTCTGGCCCAGCTGGAGCACAGGCAGAACGGGCTTGGCTTGGCAGAGGCACCCACACTGTGATCACTTTGTGCCTTGCCTGGCTGGGGAGCAGGAAGGCCAGGGATGAAAGGTGACAGGTCCCTGGCTACCTCCTGGCCAGTGGCCAAGAAGCTGTGGCGGGAAGCAACCATGTTGCAGCCAGGCCCATCCAGGGGGACTTTCTCGGCTACATCTGCCTCCTTCCAGGTAAGAGAACACAGCGACCTTGGGCAGGTAGCCTGCCTCTCTAAGCCTCAGTTCTTTCTTTGGTACAAATAAGTGGAAACAGCCCTCAGGAGTCCAAGGCCATAGGCAACGATAATAACCCCACAAGGCGGAACCCCAAGGGAAAAGCTTTGTCATTGATAAGCCTTGTTCTAAAAGCCTGGAGTGGTCAAGGCTCCACGGAAGCCCCCATCCAGCAGGGTGGTGAGGAGGCTCTCAAGGAGGGTCTCTCGAGCAGAACCAGGGTAGTGGCAGAGGCTACCGTGAGGGTCTTCCTGTGTGCCAGGCCTGTTTACATGATCTGTAGACTAGATTTCATCTGATTTAACTCTCAGGACTTCTCGGTGAGGAAGGACTGTTAGTCTCATTTTAATAATGATAATAATAATGACCACACTGAGCAGGTGCTTACTGCCTGCTTGGCCCAGTGCCCATTTTTATCTGTATTTTACAGATCTGAGACTATTATCTGCATTTTATAGATCTGGTAGGTGTGGTTAAGAGCTGTTAGGGACTTAGCACATTAAAGATTTCTAACGTGGACTCACATGGTGGAGCCCTCGCTCTGTGACCTGGAGATTCAGGCCCATCGCCCTCTCAATTAGCCTCATCCAGACCTCTAAGGTGGGCACGCCTGCAACCCTCGCTTTACAGATGAGGCAACATGGCTCAGTGAGGTGAGGAGACTCACCAAGGAGGCTGGCCAGCAGCGGAAGCCTTCCAGCTCCGCTCAGGCGGAGACTGGCTGAAACTGGAGATCGGAACCCCGGGCTGGGCTGCAAGGGGACGGGCGAGGAGATTTAGGTTCACGTCCTGGCAGACACTAGATAAGCTGCTTAGCCTCACCAAGCCTCGGTTTTTTCCTCTGTTGAATGGATACCATGAAATGGTGCCTTTCTCCCTCTCAGGATTTCAGTCTGAAGCCCAGGCAAGAATGCAAGGCTGTGGCAGCTCAGTTAGTGTTCCAGGGTGCTGCACACCAGGCCAGGCCACGCCTTCCCAGACCCTCCAGACACGTGGCACCATCTGCCCAGCAATAGAGGTTGGGTGGCCGGCTCCACATGCCAGGGTTTGGGAGCAGGGGCTCCTTTAAGGTCACCTAGGCCTCCTTACTTTATAGGCCAGGATCCTAGGGAGATGAGGTGACTTGCCCAGGGTCACATGGTCTAGGTCCCCTCACCAGGGGAGAGAGAATTGAGGGCAGCCCCCCAGGGTCTGGGAAGTACTGGCGTTTCACAGGGCCCTCACCGGCAGCAGGGCCTCCCTTTGAAGTAAGGGCCAGCTCAAGGCCAGAGCTCTGCTGACTAGTGACCAGGTCACCTCATGGGGCACAGGGCCAGTGGGGGCAGGGTCCAAGAGTGGCCTGGGGGTGGAATCTGGGGCCCAGTATTACAGAGCCCTGTGGATGACTGTGTTAGGCCTTTGTTGCCTACCTGAGAAATAGGTCCCAGAACAGAATCTTCCTCACCGGGTGGGTGAGGATTCAATGAGACAGATGTGTGCAAAGGTCTCTGTACAGTGCTGATGTCTAGCAAGAACTCACGTTAACTATTACATAGTTAAGAAAATCCAAATTACAAGTGAAAAAAATTAGCCAGGGGTTCCCCAGCTTGGTCAGGGGGGCTAAATCTGTAGTCACAGAAATCAAATGGAGCTGGGACGGAGCCAAGCCCTTGCTTGGCCACTTGCTAGCTGGTGACCTGCGCAGGTGATGCCTCCCCTCAAGTCCTCAGTTTCCTCACTTATAAAATGGGCTCAGCACAGCGCCTGGCAAGGAGAAGGCTTGGTAAATCTTAACCTGTTAGCAGAGAGGACCTTAACCAGCTCAGAGAGCATCCAGGCCCCTCAGGGAAGAGGCGGGCTGAGGAGGCAGGCCTGAAGTCAGCCTTTCAGTGGCCTGGCTCACCACAAGGCCCCGTCCACATGCCTGGTGTCCTTCGAGGGCCCCTCTTGGCCATGATTGGGGACCCCAGGAACTTCTGGGGAGCCATTCCTGGTTCTACGTCAGTTCTGGCCCCTTGCTGGGCCTCAGTGTTCACAACTGCTAAATAACAGAATTGGTCAAGAAGAGCTCTGAGGTGCAGCCACCCAGTGTGGTAGGAGCTGTTCGTTCTTTTTTCTAATTATGCATGTTCCCAGGAGAAACATTATAAAATACATATAAGCAAAAAGAAGATAAAAGTCACCTCCAGCCTGGCCACCCGAGCTAATGACAGTTACCATTTAGGGGATAACTTCCAAGCAATTTCTAAACTATAATTATTTTAACAAAAATGGGACCCCACTGGTCCATACTGTCTCATCACCGGGTTTGTTCCCTTAACAGTCTTTCTTTATCGTGATTCATAACACTCTTTTAAAAAAAGTATTTATTTTGAAATGCTAATACAATCATGTGACTCAAAATTCAAAAACTATAAAAGGGTGGATGGTGAAAAGAATGCAGCCAGAAGGTGACATTGGCGCAGAGAACTGGCATCACTCGGAGTAGGTCCTGTGAACTTTGGGGGAAAGAACATTGCAGGCGGAGGGAACCACCAACGCAAAGGCCCTGCGGTTTGTTATGCATTCAGTCTGTGTGACCTCTAGCTGGCTGAGTAATCCTCTGTGCCTCAGTTTCCCACGAGCATTGAATGCATACCTTTAACACTGAGTGCTCACTAGTTGTGGACTTTGGCGAAGGTGGGCATGAGGTTGGCATATCTGAGGATCAGAGAAAAGGCCCGCAGGGCTGGGGGTGATGAAAAGAGGTGGTAAGATCAAAAGTTTGGATTTCATCCTAAGTGCAAGGGGAATCCACTGGAGGGTTTTAAGCAGAAGTGAGTGAAGATCTGATTTTCTTTAAAAATGATGGAGAATGGTTGTAGGGTCCAGAGGATCAGCAGCAGAGATTCTAAGCTAGGCCAGCACTGGCGGCCTGGGCCACAGGGTGGCCTGGAGGGAAGGCAGTAGGGTAGAGTGGACAGGCCTGTGGATGGTGGGGGTTGGGGATGAGGGAGAAGAAAACCTAAGGTGAGGCCCAGCTTTAGACATGGGCAGCTGGATGGATGGTGGAGCTGTTTTCCAAGCTGGAAAGGCCTGGAGAGGAGTAGGTTTCAGGGTGGAGATGCAAGAGAACATGTGTTATAGATGTGACCAGTTTAGATGCCATCAGATGCTCAGGGCTGTAGGTCCCCAAAGAGGGACATTTGAAAGTCAGATGTCATCACAGACCTAGGACAGCAGAACCTTGGAGAGAGAGGTATGAGCCGAGGGCCTTCTAATGGGAAGATGTTAGAGGAGGTTCAGCCAGCAAGGAAGGAGCAGAACCAGGAGGGAGAGTTCTGGGAAGCCCAGAGAACAAAGGGTTTCAGGAAGAAGGGCGTCACCTGCTACCTGACATGGAGCCTGTGGGCCTCTGATCACAGCTCCAATTGTTTTCAGGGTCATGCTGAGAAGTGGAGTTACAGGGTCAAAGGGTGGCTCATTTGTCCTCCTAATAAGCCAAATTCATTAACACCTTAACAGCCGGCAAGGATTAGGAGAGGCTGTCCCACTGAAGAGACAGAGTTCTGCTTAAGGCAAGTTTTCTTCCTCCAAATTGCAGAAAAGTGTTTCCTTGTAGGTCACTGAATGTAAATAGATATTCGGAGCAGGAGGAGTCCTACCTTATATCAGAGGGACAGAGCCCTGGGGTGGATATCCCAAATGTACCAATGTATCCTCTGTTCTGAAAGCTAGTCTTCTGCACAAACCTGCCAATGAGCTAGGACCTTCCCTGGTCGCCACAGAACCCTGGGTGGGGACAGGGAAGGGGCAGCCAGACCTCTCCAGTCCAGGCTCTCAGGGAGTGTGATGGCCTTTGAAGACTTGTCCTCATTGAGACACTCCACCCCCTGCCCCCCAAGATATTCCCAGAAATTATGGGCTGGTAAAGAGCTCATTTCAGCTTTTACCCTACTAAGGAGAGACTGAGAATCAGACAGGATCAGAGAGGGGAAGCAAATTGCCCAGAGTCACACAGCACATCAACAGCAGAGAGCGAGGATGACCAGACAGGTGGTGGTGACTAAGGGCAGGCTTTAGAGTCAGCATATCCAGGTTTCAATCTTGGCTCTACCATATACTGGCTGTGTTACTCTGAGTGAGTTGCTTAACCTCCATGAGTCTTCATTTCTCCACCTGCAAAATGGGTATAATCTCTAATGCACACAATTCTCAAGAAGAAAAAAAAAGATTGCGATGCCAAGTACAGGGATAAATGCTTAATAAATGTTAGCTAAAAGCAACCTACCCAAAAAAGCAAAGAAGAAAAGCACAGGGGAAGGTGTTTCAGGCAGAGGCAAATGTGAGCAAAAGCTTGGAGGTGGACGAGGCCAAGGCCAATTCCGGAAGTCCTTGCCAGCTGGCAGGGATGGGGGCCCTGCAGTGGTGGATGAGGCTGAAGGTGGGCGGAGGCCAAGCCACTGCGGGCTTGTGGGCTTTATTAATCCTGAGGCATGAGGGCAGGAGAAGGGGCAGTAACTCAGGCAGATCTGAGTTTAGAAAGTCTACTCTGGAACCCAGTACTGTGCCTTTGCTGACCTGCTGTGTGACTCCAAGCTGTCTCTGTCCCTCTCTGGGCCTTAGCCTCCTGCCCCTATAGCAATGAAGGTGGCTTTGATCAGAGTTTGCAAATCTATCTATCTATCTATCTCTTTGTGAATTTCCTTCTTTACTGCCTTCTCACCCCCCCAGACAGGACAAGCAGACTTTGTCATGTGTCCCCAGAACCCAGTGTCCTCAGCACCCAGCCCAGGATCTGGCAGGGACAATTTCTCATCAAACGATTGAGTGAATGAATGAATGGATAGATAACATCCTTTCCCTTTGGAAGGGTGAGGGTTAAAGCAGAATCCCTCGACCCCTCACGCACCCTCCACACACCTGCAGATCTGCCTCCAGTGGGTGGACACTGGCCCACTTGCCAATTTTCCTGCACGCTTGTTTTCTTTTCGCTCCAGACAATGGCTTTGTTTCTATTCTTTCTGGAGAGCGGAAATGCCTTCGTGGTGGCAACAATGGTTCTTCAGGTGTGATGAAGGTGCCTTTAATTTACTCCCTTATACATTTCTTCATCACTTGTCAAATAAAAAGCAAGGATACAAAGGAGGTGAACAGACAGTAAAGAAAATACAAATGGTTTTTAAAATAAGAAAAAGTGGGCCGGCCGAGTGGCGCGATGGTTGGGAACTGGCTTGGGATGCCAGAGGACCCCCGTTCGGATCCCACATATGAGGGCCAGTGACACTGCCCTCTACAGCTAAGATGCTGAACAACAGCTCAACCTGGAGCTGGGCTGCCGGGAGTTGCCGGCGACGGCATAGGCTGCAGCCCCTGTGGCAGTGGGTTGCCATGGGCTACCGTATGTAGCCAGCAGCCAGCGTGAGCGGCCAGCAGCCGCCAAGAGCAGCCATCCAGAAGCTGGCGACTGATCTGCCTCGCCAGGGAAGAGCGCAATGATGGTGCCAAATTGGGCCAGTGAAGCAACGTCCTCCACAACTAGACTGAAGAACAAAACGACAGCAGCTTGTCTGTTCCAATCCCCACAATTCCCCAATAAAAATCTTAAAAAAAAAAAATAAGAAAAAGTGCTCAGCCTCCTCCAAATAAAATAAATGCAACTGATAACTGCCCTGAGAATCCATTTTTCCACCTATGTGGTTGGCAAGGATTACAGCTGGCTAGTGGCCAGTGTTGGTAAGGAAATGGCTGGCTCATGGCCTACTGGGGACATGGGGGTGGAAACCAGCCTCACCCCTCTGGAGGACAATTTGGTGATCGGTATGAAACTGTCAAATGCAAACCCCCTTCAACCCAGCAGTTGTACTTGGAATTAATCCATCAGATATATTCACTCACACATGGAAGAAATGATAAGGGTAAGATGTTACCCACTGCCACATTGCTTATGATGGCAAAATACCAGAAAGCTAAATGTCCATCAGTAGGAGACTGGCCAAATACACAATGGTACTTCCACACCAAGGAGCACTGTGCAGCTCAGAAAAAAAAAATTAGCCAGTGGGGAAGCTCTTATGTACTGACACTGTCCAGAATAAAGTGTAGGATATAAAGGCATGTGGAAAAAATACAATGCAGACTGACGTATATGGTCTTCTATCTGACTAGAAAAGGGAAATCTATGTATGTATTTGTATTTGCTTGTACATGCATAAAATATCTCTGGAAAAGTCAAAGGAAACATAGCTTTGATTGCTTTGGGGGGAGGGGAAATTAGGATGCTGGGACCTGGGGTGGGAGGTGAGCTTTTCACTGTACATCTTTATGTACCTCTGACTATTTGAATGATATAATGTATTATCCATCCAAAAATATTAGAATTTAAAATAAAGTTAAGAGTAAGGAAAAGTTTTAACAATGAGAAGAAGATAATCTAGTCTACCCCCTCCCGCTTAAATTTTTATCCCTACAAATTTCCCAGCATGACTGGCTATGAAAATTGTCCTTGGAGACCACTGAACATGTGACCTACCCAAGGCCACTGGGTGACTTTGCCAAGGCCTCAGTCACCACTTACAATTTCCTGCACAACTGGGATGACACCAGATAGGATCCCTGAAATTTTCTGTGCTGTTTCTTGCCTTCCGTGTCTGTACATCTACTTCTGTTTCTGACTGGAGCTGAGGGCTGAAGTTCAACATTTGCCAGACTGCAAATCCGCCACGCTCTAGAGATGGCTTGTCACTGGTCAGAGGGAAAGGTTGACACAGGTGGCTTTGCCCTGGGCAAAGGGAAAGAAATCAGTTAAAATTCAGGAACATAGGCAAGTGGGATTTTTTACCTTACACTCCTCCTGGGATGTCATTTTCCCTGGGACCTCATTCTTGGAGGAATGTCCCAGAGCTCCAATGCCCCCAGTGACATATGAATCAATGGAGGCTGCCACTAGTCGATTGAGGTAAAAAAAAAAAAAATCTTGCTGTGTAGAGGACAGAACTGAGGAGTAATATCTGTGATACCCAACATGCTTTTATATTTGACAAGAAGGGGATAAACAGACATTAGAGAAAAGAGCCAAAGGTGCGTGAGGCAGTTTATTGAAATAAATGCATGGAAAGTTGTTCAAGTTCACTGCAGCCGGGGAAATGCAGAGTGACAATAAGAAGATACTCTACACCCAGCAGTCTGGGGGACATCCTGGGAAAGGGGTGCCCTCCTCACACACAGCTGGTGAGATGGGAGGTTACTGCATTGGGTGAAAGGACCCAGCCCTCCCACTCGATGCAATCTCACCGCAGGAATGAGGGCCCCTGGTGTGCACACCATCCACAGCAGAAAAGCACTGAAGGTTATGTGAACGCCCTTCAGCAGGCAAGTGGAGGGTGCATTATGTTGCTGCCACTGCCACTGAGTTAGCAGTGCCCCCCTCCCAGTGGGAGTGCAGGAAGGAGGCACAGAAGGTAGGAATAAGGACTCCAGGGCCAGAGTTCGAATCTTGATTTTGTAATTTGGGCATATGCTTTTATTCCCTTGTGCCTCAGTTTCCTCACCTGTGAAATAAGGATGATAATACTAATACCTGTTTCCTAGGATTGTGATAATGAAATAAGTGACTATGTAGAAAGTATTTAGAGCAGTGCCTGGCCCAGAGAATCGCTACTTAACTATTTGCTAAGTCACTGACTTAGAGGAATCCCCGCAAGCTTTTTGTTGAGTAAGGTTAAGATGCAGAAAATATTGTCATCTGCATTGACAAGGCCTTATAGATGTCTAGGTGTGTCTGTGATTTCATGAGCATAGAAAACTATGGGACACATTGTTGGTTGTCAAGGATTTCCAAAGGAGGAAGGTGGGGGCGGGGAGGGGGTGAGTCGAGTTAGGGTACTTGGCTTCCAGAATTGAACGTTGATGGCATGGCTGTAAAATGTGCCAAGAGTAATTNGGGGAGGGGAGGGGTCGGAGGTGGCAAAAGAAAAACTTTTAGAGCTTCGTTATGATCATTTTTATATGGTTATTAAATTATATACATGTCTAGAGAGAGAGAAAGTTTCAATGATTAAAAAAACAGAAACCGGAGGAGGGAGGGAAAAACAAAAACAAAAACAACAGAAACCAAGAGAGGAAAGGGACCTCTTTATCTCCCATGGGGCCAGATGGGGGCGCCCTGCAGTTGATGTGAACAGCAGAAGTCCAGCCAGCCAAGGAAGGAATCTTCCCAACACATCATGTGTTTATTTCAAAATCAAACAACCTCTGATAAATATTTACCCCCAACCCCTGCAGGAAAGAGGGAGGGAGGTACTGAAATCCCAATCAGTTTTTTGAAGGATTGCCTTTCATCTGTAGAAACTTCCCTGGAGGGATGTTTGCAGCACCCCTTTCCCCCTCTCTGGGCCCCAGCTGTAAAAAAGGAATTTCCAAACTACGTTTTCCACTCTAGCTGTTGGAGCCAAGAAGGTAATAGGAAAAAGTTCTGAAAACTCCAAGACAAATGGAGTTTGTCCTACTACCTCCTCTCCAGATGACGCTTCGATCCAGTCTTTTCTTTTCTTTTTAAGATCTAATTGGCTTATTGAATGATTCATGAATTGGGTAGCATCCCATCTAGAAAATAGAAAGGTGCTCCTGCATGCGCAAATCTTCAAGTGGAAATCTGATCTTGTCATCTCTTTTAAAATCATTTTATTGTCATCCAAATTTAATCCAATTTTATCAGGCTACAAGGTCCTGCTGGATCTAGTATCCTGGCACTCTGGGGCAATTAGGCCCAACCGGTTGGAAGGGCAGTTCTTTTGGGTGCCTAGTTCTCTCTCCCCAATAGTTTGCTTTTCACACATTGTTCCCTGCCCACCCTGCCACCTCGCTGACTCCCCCTACCCCCGGTCTCAGACAGTATGTTGCTTTCTTCCAGGGAGACTTCCCAGGCTGCCCAGGGTCGGCTAGGGGTCCCAATAGCGAAGGTGCCGTTTTTTTGGTCTATTGCCCCGCAATCGGTGTGTCAGATTCGTGAGGGCAGAAGCCGCATCCCCGCAGCCTGAGGTCTCTGCGTTAAATTGGGACATTAGGTGCCGGTGTTCAGCGACCTCCATAAGGTCATTCCATCCAACCAGCTCAGAGCTGGTTCCTGCCTGGAGCAGAGGCTGAGGGCTACTGACTGGTGCTATTTTGGGGTGTGTGGCCAGATCCTTGGGAGGAGGATGACAAAATGGGTGCAGGTTCATCTAAGGCAGAGGCCGCCAGGGGAGTTTGCCCCTCATAATTATGGGCGAAGCCCTCCGCCCGGGATCCTGCCCCTCACAAGGATGGAATCCGCGGATTCTTATTGGTGCCAGTGGGCTCCTTGGGCGGCGTTGATTGGTGAACGGTGGGGGCGTGTCGGGGGCGGGGCAAGGGAAGCGGGTAAGGCAGTCTCAGGGCTGGGCCCAGCGTGAGGTCGCCGGCGCCGCGACTATGTCCCGGGCACGCAGCCACCTGCGTGCGGCTCTCTTCCTGGCAGCGGTTTCCCCGTGCGGTGCAACGACCCGGACCGCCGCGCGGCGAGAGTTGAGCGCTAGGCCCGCGCCGCTGAAGCCAGGCATGGAGTATCAGGTATCTAGCAGTCCTGCGGTCGGGCGTTGACATGCGGACCAGGCCTGAGCCACACAGCATCCGGCTCCGCCAGCCGAGGAGGGTTACCAAGAAGCCTGACACTGGGCTGGGACATCCTGGAGTCCGGGGTGGGAACCGGGACTAGGAAGTTGGGCCTGTGCCGCCGAATCTGGGAATTTTGAGGCTGAGGTGTCCCGCGATGAGAGCTGGAAGGGGCGCCTGGGGGTAGGACCAAGAGGTTCAGTGGCTCAGCTGGGGTTCTAGGGTTTCCGAGTCTCGGAAGTTTGAACCAGCAGTTGAGGTGTGGGAGAGGAAAGGGCTTCAGGAATTCAGACTTGAGAGATCGAAGAGTCTAGACCTGGGGTTGTAGTCACCAAGATTCAGGAGATGGAGATCCAAGTGCCTGGGACTGGGAGGCAGACAGGATTCTGACAATGAGGTGGAGATGGGTGGGGTGGAAATCTGGAAAACGGGAAACTTCCTCTTGGCTTTATGCCAGGGGCCAGTTGCCAGAGACCAGAACCTGATGCTAGCTTGGGGGTGGGTCCTCCAAACAGCCTGTGAGGCCCTGAGGGGAAATAAAAGCAAACTCACTCTCACCCGCCATGTGGACTCTCCTGAAGCTGACCTACCTGCCTTCCTGGTTGGGTGACCACGGGCACACCCCTCCTTCCACCCTCCTCTTCCCCATTTGGTGGCTTCAAGCAGCTCTACTCTGGGTCAAAAGGTGGAATCCCAAATCATCAAAGTTGGGCATGGAAGTCTTAAGGAATTCCTCATTGTAATTCCTCCAGTTCTAAGACCCCAGCCTTCTGTGGTTCTGGCCCTACCCCAGTAGGGGTCCAATACAGTGGTGGACCCATTGGAGGGAAGGAGGGCAGAGGCCCCAGAGGTGAAGCATGGGGACCCCATAGAGGAAGCAAGGCTAGTCCCGTTAGTCATGCTATCTGCTTAGCCTGGCACTCCCTGGGTGGGGCTGAACTGCCCTAGGCTACCGTCTCTGCCTGAGCAGGATTGATGCCACTTCTCTCTTACCAGTGGCCTGATCTCTATGCTGGGGCAACAGGGCTGGCACACAGGATGGTGCCTTGGCCTGGCCACTGGTGCACTGGGTTCCCCTGTCCCTATGGTCTGGACCCCTAGCGAGCCTTAACCTGCTGTCTGGGGACTGTGGTTGCCAGGATGCTGTACGCACACTCAACACCCTGCAGACCAATGCCAACTACCTGGAGCAGGTGAAGAGACAGCAGGATGACCCCCAGACAAAACTGGAAGCCATGAAGCTGTACTTGGCACGGAGTGGGCTGCAGGTAAAGTGGGCAGGGCCTGTGACCACACCCTCACTCCTATCTGTCTGTGAGTCCTGTTGCTGAGATGGGTTCCTTGTCTGTCTGTCCCAGGTGGAGGACTTGGACCGGCTGAACATCATCCATATCACAGGGACCAAGGGGAAGGTGAAGGATGGGACCCAGGAGGAGGGTGTCCACTTTAGGGGGAGGAAGGGGACTGCCCAGACAAGACCTTTTCTTTCTAGGGCTCCACCTGTGCCTTCACTGAACGTATCCTCCGAAGCTATGGCCTGAAAACCGGATTCTTTAGGTACTAAGGTGCGGAGGGATATGGTGTCTCCTAGCTCTCTGGGCGGCTGTGGAACCAGCCAGCACCTCAGGGCCAGGGTCAGCTCCAGGAACTGAGCTGCTTGTCTTTCTGCCCAATGTTTATTCATTAAACATTCAACTAGCACTCACCACATTGGCAGTCTTTAGTTTTCATAATGAAAAAAAATTTTAATGTGTACAAACTAAATATGTATCTAGAATAGTCACATGTCTTTTTATTAACTTAAATTCCATATACAATTTTTAAATCACAAATACAAATATTTATCGATTAGGATGTCTTTGCAGTAAGGAGCAGGAAACATGGCTCGTAACAGCTTAAATGATAAGCGTAGTTTATGAGTCCATGCTGCATCCTGAATGGGCAGCAGAGGGGCGCCCTTCCCGTCTGCGAGCCTCTCCTGCTGCTTTGTTCTCAAGGCAGCACCCACTCTTGGTGACACTCAGGCATCTAGACTCACACCAGACTATGGGGGGGAGGGAGGCAGGGGTATACGGGAGTCCCACTTCCCTGGGCTGCACTTGCCTCTCCTTCACCAGTCACATGTAAAGCAGTTGGATTGGCCTGGTGGTTAATTGCTCAGGATTTGGTCCTTGGAGTTGGGGCATTTAAGACTTTTGCCTCTTTTATATGTAACCAATTCCTTCAAGTGACCTCTAAGCATCTGAAACCAGCTGACTGAGGTCATTTCAGGCCAATATTTTTCACTAAATAGTTGTTTGTTCAAAATAAAGAAATTGAGAGGACTCATAATATGAGAGGGCTTTGAGGATTCAAATATAAGTCAACAACCTCTTTTCTAAAATAAGTTTTTGGATAAAAATCCAGCCGTCGACTTGAGCCCTTGTGGCCTCGTGAGCCAGCTGGGAATGCACAGAAGGTCTGGGGCGCAGGCAGCTACCAAGGGACTTAGGAGAAATGAGGCCGGTGGCATCAGGCCCACAAGGGCCTGGGAGGCTAACATGAGGAGCTAGGACTCTTGAGGGCAGGGGGAAGCCTCAGAAGGGTTTTCAGCAGGACAGTGACAAAGTCAGATTTGTGTTAACAAAAGACAGGTCTGACTGGGGAGTGGGGGAAGACCTGGTGGGCTTGGGCAGGGAGTCCTGATGACCTCAGGTCTCCCGGTAGCTCTCCCCACCTGGTGCAGGTGCGTGAACGGATCCGCATCAATGGGCAGCCCATCAGCCCCGAGCTCTTCACCAAACACTTCTGGCGCCTCTATCACCGGCTGGAGGAGACCAAGGTGCCCATGCAGGAGGGCCAGTGGGTGGGCAGGGTAGGGGCACTGGAGTTGGTGGAAGGACCTGGAAGGCACTGTACATCCCAGGATCCCATCTCCCCAGAGCAGAGGCTGCAGGGGCCCCAGGCTCTGATGTATTCCTCTCCACAGGATAGCAAGAGCTGTGTCTCCATGCCCGCCTACTTCCGTTTCCTCACGCTCATGGCCTTCCACGTCTTCCTCCAAGAGAAGGTGCACGCCCACTCCCTAGAACCCTGTGTCTGAGGCCTTGGGGAGGGGAATCTTAGCAGGTTGGGGGCTCCCATGTGGCATCCAGGTGCCCCTATACCCCTTGCCATGCCCTCTGGTCCTCTGCAGGTGGATCTGGCAGTGGTGGAAGTGGGTATCGGTGGGGCTTACGACTGCACTAACATCATCAGGTGAGGGCAGCTGCTTGGGGAGACAGATGGTGGCCAGGAGCCCAGGTGGCCCAGGGCAGGGGCATCATGACCCTTTTGTGTCCTGCAGGAAGCCTGTGGTATGTGGGGTCTCGTCTCTTGGCATCGACCACACTAGCCTCTTAGGGGACACAGTGGAGGAGATCGCATGGCAGAAAGGGGGCATCTTCAAGGTAACCAGGCAGCCCCAGGGAGGGGAGTTACATGGACAGCCTCATCCTGGTCCTTAAGCTCAGGGAAGTGGGGCTGGGGCAGGGTCTTTTGTATCCTGATTCAGGACAAGGTTTTGGGCATTAGGGGGTCTGGGTTCTTGTCTCAGCTCTTTGCGTGACTGGAGCAAGTTGAGCCCCTTCTCTGGCCTTAGTCTTCCCATCGAGGGGTTCCCATAGGTCCTATAGGGGGAGGCTAAATGGGCTGCCCAGACCCAGGGATGTGGGGGCCAGAGATGGAGGTGGAGGACCCTCGGCAGCCCCTGACTTACTCTCCATGTCCTCCACAGCATGGCGTCCCCGCCTTCACTGTACCTCAGCTTGACGGTCCCCTGGCAGTGCTGAAGGAGCGCGCCGAGCAGGTCTCAGTGAGTCTGATTGGAAGTGCTGGGGAGCCACTTTATCCTTTTGGGCCTGAGTTTGCTCATCTGTGCAGTGAAGGCCAGCTGCTCGTCCAACGGGTTCTAGGAGCAGGGCTTGATGGGTTCTGGTTGGTGGGGAAAGATGGAAGGGCTGATGACATCAGGAAGGGTCTTCTGGCCAAGGTGGCAACTGCAGCTCCCCTGACTCCTCTGTAGTGTCCCCTGTACCTGTGCCCGCCCCTGGAAGCCCTGGAGGAAGGGGGGCCACCGCTGACCCTTGGCCTGGAAGGAGAGCATCAGCGGTCCAATGCTGCCTTGGCCTTGCAGCTGGCCCGCTGCTGGCTGCAGCAGAAGGATCACCAAGGTAAGTGGGCAGGGGACACATGAAGCCTGCCCCTGAGGGTTCTGAGCACACTCAGTCCCACACAGTCCTCCCTTGCCCCCCAGGCATCAGGGAGCTGGAGGCCTCCAGGCCGAGCCTCCTGCAGCGGCTGCAGCGGCTGCCTCTGGCGCCTGTGTTCCAGCCCACATCTCACATGCGGCTTGGTGAGTTGGACCTTGTCCAGCTAGATCCCTTCAGACAATTCTTTCGGTGTCCTATTTGGGATGCGGGGGCAATTTGAGATGGTGCCCAAGAGAAAGGACTCTGAAGTCAGTAAGTTTCCCTGACTTTGAGTTCATGAACTCTCTATGAGCCTCAGTTTCCCCACCTGCCAAATGAGATGATTATAGAACCCACTGTGAGGTGACATCACTAAGGGGCTGAGCCCAGAGCCTGGCAGGTATGGGAGAAAGTGCCTAGCCAGTGGTAGCTGCCATTACCATCATCTTTATCATCATCATCATAAGACCATGAGGTTCTTGACAATGGTGATACTGTTAGGCTTCTTGCTTCCCTCTAAGCTTTCAGCACATAGTAGATGCTCATGGCTGTTAAACCCCTTCAGCAAATGGTACCAGTGTGTCCACCATGTGCCAGGCCCTGCATCAGGGCTGTGTCACAGCCCCGGAGCCTGGTAGATCTTGGATCACGTTCCAGCCCCAGGATTTACTGGCTCTGTGACCTAGTTTCTCTAAGCTAAGGGCTCTCTGCCTGTAACATGGGACTTAAGTGATAGTAGCCCAATGCAGGGCTGCCTGGAAGATTCCACCAGATGAGGCAGCCCAAGAGCTGATCCCGGTGATTGGCTGATCCTGGGCTGAGCAGCTGGCTCCTCAGAACGCTCAGATGGGGGCCCTTCCCTCGGGCTGTGTGTGTGAGTTGAGGACTGGGGTGGGAGAGGATGTGGGAGGGCTGCCCTGCAGTATCCGCTGAAGAGCTGCCTTGCCCCTCTCCCCCAGCGCTTCGGGACACCGAGTGGCTGGGCCGTTCGCAGGTGCTGCGACGCGGGCACCTCACCTGGTACCTGGACGGCGCGCATACCTCCAGCAGCATGCAGGCCTGCGTGCGCTGGTTCCGCCAGGCGCTACTCCTCGGCGAGAGGCGGGGCAGGTGAGTGCTGGAAAGGGTGGGGTCGCGGTGGGACTGGGCCAGAGGGAGGGGCGGGGACTCGGAGAAGGATGGAGCGGGGCCCCGCTGAGAAGGGGGCTGAGAAGGGGTGGGAGGCGTGGCTCTCTTATCCCCTCCTCACCCCTCTCGCAGCGGGCCAGAGGTGCGTGTCTTGCTCTTCAACTCTACCGGGGACCGGGATCCCGAGGCCCTGCTGAAGCTGCTGCAGGTGAGACTGGTTGGTGGGTGGGCAACAGGCAGCCCAGCCCTGGTTCTGGCTGTGTGACCATCTCCCCCCCCCCCCCCCCCCCCCCGCGATACCTTCATCCCTGAGCCTCCGTTTCCTCAATTGTCGAATTTCCCCCTCCTCTGAATTGTACTGAGGATTAAATGTAAAAGCCTCCGGCACATGAGGAAGTCTAGTCGCTGGTCACTGCTTTCATTCTCCTCCGTGGTCAGACTCAAGCCCAGGGTTAAAGGAAAAACCAGTAAGATACAGGCTCTGGACTCACTTGTCATGTCCCTTCAACCACTAGCATATGACCCTGGACAAGAGATGGCATTTTCCTGAGCCTCATTTTGCTATTAAGGATACCTGCTTCTCAAGTTTGGTTTAAGGAGTCACTGGGCTAAAGCATGTAGGGGCCCTTCTCTGCTCAGGGAACAGAGGCTGCCCTAGGCTGTCAGGGCTGAAGTGGTTCCTAGGGTCATTTCCCATTTCACAGGAGGCTGAGGCTGTTCTTCATATCCAGAACCTTCCGCTTTTGTGCAGAAAGCCTTTCCCAGCCCTGAATTTGGAGACTGCTCAATAGCTGGGTGACCTTAAGCTGTACCCCCCCCCCCAGCCTCTGTTTCCCTATCTGTACAGTGGCCAGGCAGGACACAGACGGAGGACCACTGAAGTGCTGGGGCTGGGTTATGCAGCATCACTGCAGTTCAGCTGGGGTGTGGGGGGAGCATCTTCACAGATGGGGATGTGTATGTGGGTTCTGGGGGTGCTGTGTGGAAGTTGGGGTGGGACTGGGGCATCCTGTCAGGGCTCTGACACCAAGCTTTACCCCTTGGCCTTGTAGCCCTGCCAGTTTGACTATGCTGCTTTCTGCCCTAACCTGACAGAGGTGTCATCCACTGACAACGCAGGTGAGAGGTGACGAGCCTGGTCCCTGAAGGTGGGCGGGGGGTGGAGGGCCTTGAGATAGACTGCTCTGTTGGTGAGAGTGGAGGCTTCTGAACTAGAAGTCTGAAGTAGGAGCTAGATTTGTTTTATTATATAAATATCCTTTGGTACATTTTGAATTTTGCATATGACTGCAATACTGAAAAAGAATTACTGGGGAAAACATTTTTCAAAATGCAAGGTTACAACCTACTTATGGTTCTTGAAATCAGTTTAGTGGGTCTCAACCAGCATTTTTTATTTTAAATAAAATGGAAAAAATCTGTGTGCCTTGCACAAAGTAAGGGCAGGTCCTGTTTTATGAAGATTCTGTGGGTCACATTCAAAAAAATTTAAATAGTATTGTAAAAAATAGAGCTCCTCAGGACCCACATTAGACTGTGGGGGAGTTCAGGGATCTGCATTTCTAGACATGCTTATGCCCACCTAGTGATGGACCCTGTTTATTTTACAGATGATGGCACTGAGGCCAGGGTAGGGAGATGTGCTCAGTGGACAAAAGCCCTAGCTCTGAAGCTAAACTGCCTGGCTCTGCTTCTCACCAGCTTTGTGATAGCGGGCAAGTCACTGAACCTTTCTGAGCCTCAGTTTCCTCGTAGCGTCCACTGTGGGGACTGATGATACGTGGAAAGGGCCTGGCATTAAGCAGGCGCTCAGTGTGCCGGCCCTTCTCCCACCTCCAGTCCCGTCCCCCGCGCTGATATGCCTTTCCCTGTGTCCTGCAGACCAGCAGAACTTCACAGTGACACTGGACCAGGTGCTGCTCCGCTGCCTGGAACACCAGCAGCACTGGAACCACCTGGATGAGAAGCAGGCCAGCCCGGGCCTCTGGAGCACCCCCAGCCCAGAGCCTGGTGGGCCCGCCTCCCTGCGGCTGGCACCCTGCCCAACCCATACCCGCAGCACTGGCTCCCTTGTCTTCAGCTGCATCTCCCATGCCTTGCAGTGGATCACCCAAGGCCGGGACCCAGTCTTTCAGCCACCCAGTCCCCCGCAGGGCCTCCTAGCCCATCCTGTGGCAGGCAGCGGGGCCAGCATACTCCGTGAGGCTGCTGCCATCCACGTGCTGGTCACAGGAAGCCTGCACCTGGTGGGCGGTGTCCTGAAGCTGCTGGAGCCCTCCCTGTCTCAGTAGCCAAGGCAGTGGGGTTGGAGGTGGGGCCTCCCACACCTGCCCTGCATCTCTTCATGAACTCCTATATTAGGTGCCTTTTGTTGTCTGCTTTGCTGATTCTGTCTAGACTGGCCCAGGGACCTGAGCTCTGGGCAGTGAAATGGAGGGCTGGTGGGTGGAAGGCTGAGATCAGACATCCTCTGTCCTGAGGCTATGGTGCCCTTGCCCTCTCCTTCCTGCTGAGACAGCCAGGGGACTTCCCAGTTCTCCTGCCGCGGCAGTAGGCCTGACAAGCCAGTCCATCTCCCTCCCACCCACCTGCTTCCTGCCTCAGGCCCAGCTTATTGTGTGAGCTGCCAGGCCAGGCCTGGGGTCCTGCCAGGTGCAGATCAACCGATTTCCTCCTCTCAGTGCCTTCTGGGAAAGGAGAGGGTCCCTGCCTGTGGACAAAGGGTGGCTGGATTGAATTAAAGCCTTTAACTTTTTTAAAAACGATAGCAAAATGTTTGATTTAACGCTTGACCTCTAGCTCCCTCAGCAGACAATCGGGGGGTGGGGGCTACAGTGGTACAGAACTGGATCTTGTAGGGCCTGGGCTGTGTGACCTGTGACAAGTCCCTCCTTCCCTCTGAGCCTCAAGTGGCCTGTCTGTGAAATGTGAAGACTAGCCTGATGTCTGTTGACCATATGCCAGGCACTGCTTTGCAGACCTCGCAGAGACCTTATGATTGAGAATTCTCATACCTATTTTACAGATGAGGAAACTGGTTGGCTTAAAGAAGCATGGGGGCCCGGCCGAGTGGCGCGATGGTTAAGAACTGGCTTAGGACGCCAGAGTGCCCCAGTTTGGATCCCACATATGAGGGTCAGTGACACTGCCTTCCACAGCTAAGATGCTGAACAACAGCTCGACCTGGAGCTGGGCTGCCGGGAGTCGCCAGCAATGGGCTACTGTATGTAGCCAGCAGCCAGCATGAGCGGCCAGCAGCCGCAATGAGTGCCTGTCCAGAAGCTGGCGACTGATCTGCCTCGCCCGGGAAGAGCGCAATGATGGTGCCAACTTGGGCCAGTGAAGCAACGTCCTCCAAACTAGACTGAAGAACAAAATGACAGCAACTTGTCTGTTCCCCTTCCCCCAATTCCCCAGTGCTGTTCCCATCCCCTCAATTCCCCAATAAAAAAAACAATAATAATAATAATCTTTAAAAAAAAAAAAGAAGCATGGGATCTGCCCACAGTCACACAGCCAATAAGTGGCAGGTCCAGAATTTGAACCCAGGGCTCTCCCCCCACACCTCCAATTTAGGTCCTCCTCCCATTCTCCCAGCCCAGCCCAGCACTCGTTTCATGGTCTGATTTATTGGTGGTGAGTATATAGGGGTGGGCCCAGGTCAGGCAGCCTGGCCACTCCCATCTGCTGCCTTCCTGATGGGCTAGGACGGAGGGGGTCTCCATGTGACAGTTGCAGGAAGGAGCTAGGCAACCCCATCCCCAGGGTGGGCATCCCTAGGCTTGAGTCCTCCCCTCCCAAAGTTGTGCCAGTCCAGGTAAGGATGCTGCTGGGATCAGATCCTGGCAGTTCTGGGCTGGCCATGGAGGAGGTGCTTTCGGCCTGGGTGGGCTGGGCAGAGTCTGTTTTGAGTTCTCACTTCCTGCCCAGCCCAGGTCACCAAGTGCAGGATCCGGGTTAAAATAACAGGGACTTGGGTTTCTACAACAATGTGGACATACAAGGTAGTGGTCTATCTTTCCGTGGTCCTGGGCAGCCATACCCCAGGCCCACTGAGTTTGAAGGTTCTGCATGGTGGCATGGGGGGACCCCAAGGTGTTCCAAGCTGGTGCCCCCGCTGGCAGCAGGCCTCTGAGAGGGAGGCAGGAGGGGCGGGTGCAGAGGGCATGGTCCATCCTTGGTCGAGCAGAAGGGTTGGGGTCCTGGGGTGAGTTCATGACCAGTGGTTTCCAGCTGGTGGCTGCTTAGTCTCTCCTGCTGGGCAAGGGCTGGCTGGGTGGTCCCCAGGGCTCCGGGCTGGATGCTACGCCATGCTGCTGGTGGAGCAGGGGGTGCTCTGGGTGCTCCCGATGCTGTGGTTGGTGCTACTGCTCTCTGAGGAGGCCGGGGCAGCCACCGCCACCACGGGCTCCCGCTTGCTGGGGGGACCTGGGGGCAGGGGCGGAGGTCAGGGCCCCAGCCAGGGCTCCCCACTCCCCCAGAGGCTTTGCCAGGCTCCCCCAGGTGGTGGTAGAGGGGTCCTGAGCACTCATGGTGGGGGCCTGGGATACTCACGCGTGTGCGAGTAGATGTACCAGAGTGCGGCGGTGAGCAGGGCCCCGATGAGGAAGGCGCCAAAAGTGATGCCCAGCACGGCGGGCAGGACAAGGGTTTTGCCTGTGCAGCCAAGGGAGGAACGGCTGTGGTCAGCACTTCTGCCTCCTCCCGGGTCCCCTACCCTGCTGTGCTGGCCAGGAGCACAGCTTTTGGTGGGAGTCCCATCTCAGCCACTGCCCTGACTTCTCTGAACCTCAGTCTTCTCATCTAGCAAACGGGTTCATCACACCCATGCGTTGCACCCAAGTCGTCTACCTAGAGGGCCTAACCAGGCCTCCTGGGCCGTACCTCTGCCTCACAAGGCTAATGGAGATGCATTTTAGGGAAAATCCGTGGTATAATCTGAGCAAAGTGAGTGGGGCCTGGGAGTCCGGAGCCTGCCCTGCCTCGCTATGTGACCTTAGGTTAGTCCCTGTCCCTCTCTGAGCCTTATACCAGGGTAGGAACCGACCAGAGCACCTCTGAGGACTCTTCAGCTTTGCTCTTGGGTTTTCCCAAGCCTCTTTCCTTCCACACTCCTGACTCCCATGTGACTATGGGCCAGGCGGTCTCCCCTTGGACCTCTGAGTTCTTATCCATGTGATGGGGTTATTAGCCCTGCTCTCCTGGTTGGGAGTTGGGAATGGCCCAGGTTGGGTGGTAAAGAGGGCGGTACCCCCACCTCTGTCCCCAGTGTTGGAATCTTCTGCCAGCTGGGGGCGAGGGCCCAGCGGGAACTGACAGAGGCTGGAGGGTTCTAGGCTGAAGGCATCCTCTACACCGGGGGCCTTAAGAAAGGTGAGGCCAGCACCACCCCATGGTGCCTTCCGTCCCATCCAGGCCTGACCCTGGAGGCGCCATCCCCCCAATAAGGTCAACCAGCAGCCATGGGGATGGAGAAGAGCCAAAGGTCTAGAACCCTGTCCCCAGGGCAGCCACATGCAAAGGCTCGCCATCAAGTCGACACAGCTATGGACCCTACTCTGGGCTGCTGGGAAGCCCTTCTCCTGCCCTCCTCCCAAGGCTGCTCTCTCTGGGGTCCTCCCTGCTGTGTGTCTAGGCCCCATCCCTCCGGGCCATCCGTGATGCCCCACTCTGACCTCAGCGACTGGAACCCCAGAGAAACCCGGAGAGAGCTCACCAGGCATGCCAGGGCTGACGATGTTCAGGCGCATGGAGACAGTCCGGTGGACTTCCTGGGGAAGCAAGAGAGAGTGGTGTGTGGCACAGCCTTCAGGAGGAAGCTTCCAGGTTTACTCCCTGGCCCTGACACCGTCACAGCCGACGCTAGGGCCTTGGCTTTGAATCCCATCTGACCACCTTCTAGCTGGGAGCCTTTGAGCAAGTCCTGGCAGACAATCCTTGGCTACTCCTGGAATGTGTCCTATGAGTTCCTGGGAGGTCCCCGACTCCCATGAGGATTGTGGGAGCACTCTGCACTGTACCCGTTACCCTTGTGAACGCCTTGGAAACGCCCAGAGGCCCAGGCTCACTGTGGCTGGAGGGAGAGGCCCACTTGGGAGCCACCCCAGAGGCTTCTCTGGGTTCATGCAACCAGGAACTCTTCTGTGTGCAAGGACCTAGGGGTGACCACCTGAGTGTGTCCAGGGCTGAGTGCCTAAGCGTGGATGGTGAAGCACTGTGACGAGTAAATGCAGAAAATCAGAAAGTTGAGTCCTCTGCCATCCTCTTCCCCGAGGTCTCCTATTTACTGAGATTACACAGGTCGGCCCAAAGTGGCTCTGCCCCTCACCAGCTGCTCTCACATCCCGGGATGTCAAGCACTTTCCTGGAAACCCCAGACCCGAAACCCACCCTTGATACTGGACCTGTCCCAGGCCCCACTCACCAGGGACCGAGTCCTGGGACGCAGAGCTACGGTGCAGCTGAGGGTGCCAGCCTTGGGTGTGGGCACCATGTAGCCACGGAGAAGGAAGCTGAAACGCGCGTCACCATGAGGGCTCGGGGACAGCAGGCTCACACAGCTGCCCTTGGCTGCCTGGCTCTGGATGAGTTCCACGGTCTCTGCCTCAGGCCCCAAGTCCAGCTGGCAGCTGTCCAGCTGAAGCATGAGCTCGGGGATTGACGGGGACACGCTCACCTGCATGGGTAGGGAAGGGGGATGAAGGATGGGCACTTACTCTTAACCCTCCACCCCACCTGCTCTCATGAACTAAGCTAGATTCGTTCTAGAGTTCCTGCCCCGGAGCCCTGATGGTGGGACAGTAGTGGGCCCGCCTGGAGGAGGAGGTGACATTCCAATCAGTGTCTCTGAGCTCTGCCTTTTCTATCTCTCCCCTCTATCATGCACCATGCTGGCTCCCTCCTTCCTCCGGGAAGTTAAATTCTCATCTTCTCGGTATTGATGGCAGGAAGAAAGGCTCTGAGAAATCCCAGGAGTTGGCAGGCCTGAGCGGTCAAGTCCAGTACCTGCACAAAGCCCTGCTGCCCCAGCTCGATGGTGTTGGAGGCCTGGAGGAACTGCGAGGTGAGGTAGAGTCCCAGCTGGAAGGAGAAGCTTTCCATATTGAGGCACTGCACCTTTTTCTGTAGGAGATGGGAAGGAGACTTGGTCAGTCCGGGAGGCGCCCGGCCAGGAAGGTGAGGGGTGGGGATGTGAGCAAGAGTCATGGTGCAAAGGAGTTGCCTGACCCTCATCCTCACCTTAAAAAAAAAAAAAAAAGAGCTTCCCATGTGTCATCTCGGTGACTGCCCACAAGCACCCCCATGGGGGATCCTTATGCCACCGCTTACAGACCTGAGCTTGGAGTCCAGAAAGCTTAGGTGATTTGCCCAAGGCCACACAGCCAATATGTGCTAGAACCCTCTGACTTGAGAGGCTGAGAACATAACCCTAAAACAGTATTGCTCCCGTTGGGAGGCTGAGACACTCTGGAGACACATGGCATGCCAGGGTCAGGGCTTGAGTTTCCTGAGGCCTGCTCCCTCCCAGGCCAGGCCCCTGGACCAGGTGGGTTAGCACGGTGACCATCATCTCACCCGCTGTGGTGATGAGCTTGACAGGAGGTTGACGACTACCTGCAGGAACAGAGCCAAGGAGCTGGTCAGAGTCAGGAAGGACCCCGGAGGGTACCCTACCCGATCCATTCATTCTATAGATGAGGAAACAGGGCCAGCCATGGTTAACATGAATTTGTCTTCCTTCTAAGCACCACACCCCAATCTCCCAAATGCCCTTCAGGCTGAAGGTCATGGAGGCCCCTGGAGGGGGCACCAACTAGGCAGGCTCGGATACCTTTCCCACCCCAGCTCTTACCTCATTACTGACCACACTTTCTGTCACTTGCATGCCACAGTTGGAGTAGGCACTGTGTAAGACAAATTGGTCACCTCTGTCCTCAGCTTGGCAGCTGGGGTCCCAGAAGGTCAGGCTCATGATGGTGCATTTCAAAGTCTAGGCGAGGGGTTGGGGTGGGGGGGGGGCACGGTCAGGAGGCACCAGGCTCCCTGGAGCCTGTTAATTAAATCACAGCCATCCCTCTCCTCCCCTCTCCATTTTTATTACATTGTGTCATCCTACACCGTTTAAGACTTAATACTTTTCCTGAACTTGACTCGCTTTTGTACTTAGCCTTGCCCTAAGCCATAAGATCTGTGACATCAAGAATTTGATTTGCTTTGTTTTTTTAATATATATTAAAATAAGTGCAGAACTATTAAAAATTTTAAATTCATTCAAGTTCTATATATAATCATCGCTCACAACCCCAGGGGCATGCAGGCGCCACCAGCAAAATCCAATCTCAGAACCATAGAATCTTAGACCTAGGGTCAGCAAACTTCCTATAAAGGGCCAGATAGTAAATATGTTAGGCTCTGCAGACCATGAGGTTTCTGTTGTAATTACCCAACTTTCCCTTCATAGCCTGAAAGCACCCATAGACAATATGTAAATAGATGGGTGTGGCTGTGTGCCAATAAAACTTTATTTACAAAAACAGACAGTGGGCCCTCATTTGTCATCTCCTGTTTTAAAACAAACAAATCTTAGAACTTTTCACACTTTTAGGATCAAAGAATCTCAGGGTCTTAGAGGTGAGTGGGCTGTGAGAGGTCCTACTTGAGTCGAGCTAACTCACATCCATTCCTCCGGAATGCTGCCCCTGATGGCTGCTGTCCCCAGCTGCCCAGCGCCACCTTAGGAGACATCAGCCCACCGAATAAAAATGGCTCTTCACTGGGAGCAGCCGCAGTGACAGTGAGCCTGGAATTCAAATTCTGCACACTGACCACATTTCATAAGTTGATGAGCGGCAAGCGTGCCCCATGTTTGGGGGTGAACCTGTTCAGATCCTTTTCTTTGTGTTTTCTTCTATACAGACATATGTACTCAGAGAAAATGTGCGGATTTTTTTGTATGTTTAACAAATGGCATCATACTGTCCTTCAGGCTGTCGCTTATTTTTTCACTGAACAATAAATCATATACGCGCACGTCTTTCTATGTTGTATTTATAGATCACATTCTTTTTAGTGCAGTGTAATGTTCCAAAGATTGATGGGTAACAATATACACATCCAGGCCCCTTGGGACTGGGCAGCAGTGATGCCAGGCATTGCTGGTCACTGCGTCACCTCCTCTACCTCCCAGACATCTGCCGGACCAGGCACAGGCAGGGGAGCAGGGGGAGATGGGCAGCCGACAGACAGAGCTCCATATAGGCCCCTATTCCCCACACCCCAAAAAACTTCCACATGGACTTAACCGCAGTTAAATGTCATTCTAAAAATCCCTAAGAACATGAATAATTGATCAAGGCTCTGGCAGCAAGATTTCCTGCCTCAGTCCAGAGGAAATCACAAGGGGGAAGATGGGTAGCTAGGGTGATCCAATGTTTTCAAATGTCCAAAAAGTTAAAAACCACTGTAGCCAAAATTTAAAGAACTATAATAAACCGGGAGAAATGATTTTGATAAGAATGAAGGACAAAGGGCCAAAATTTTATCTTTGTGTAAAAATCGTATAAAAATCATCACGAAAAATACCAAGCCACAGTGATAAAGAGCCTGCGGTTATTATCAGTCACCTGAAGCCATGCCTATACTCACTACTAGTGAAAGAATGTCACATTCCACCTCCCACATTAGCAAAGGTTTTTTTAAACCAAAATAATAGTCTATATATATATATAGAGAGAGTCATAGTGCTCTCATAAATCAGCAGTGAAAATTGGAATCATCTTTTGGAAAATGAGTCATCAACAAGTATCAAAACTTCCAGAATATTCACTCATTTTGACCCAGCAATCTCACTAATGTGGAAATCTATCCTAAGAAAATAATCCTATGTAAAAAAAAAAAGTTTCACGCCCAATGACATTTTCTGCATATTTATAACATTCTGTAATATTCTGAAAACAAGCTAAATGTCTAACAAGGGAGGAGGAGTTAATTATGGTGCGTCAATATGATGGAATAATATGTGCTCATTAAATGTGATATTAAATACATATGTCAAAGTTCTAAAATTACATTAAGTGAATATAGCAGGAGACAAACAAGTGCCTCTGATACAATTCCACCATATAAGAAATACACAGAGAAAGCATTCTAGACAGAAACACACCAAAATGTTGGTAGAATGCATTGTCTTTGGGCAGGGAGATTGAGATTTTCTTCTTTTCTAATTTTTTAAAGAGCCCATGTTATTTTTATGATAAATACCCTTGTTCTTCAATCAGGCAGAGATCATATTGTGTAGATATTCTAAGTGGCCACCCTGCTCAGCCTGCAGTTAGGATTAATAATGACAACCACCTGGTATCTACTGATTGAGCACTTACTGTGTACCACATCTAGCTTGGCGTGTCAGATCTCATTTAAGTCTCCCCACACGGTAGGCACCATTTTCAACTCCATTTTACAAGGGGGAAAACTCAAAGTTGCAGAGGGATGTGATCTGTCCCCCTGCCTGGGTTAGGACCCCAAGATTCTAGCCTCCCATGTCAGCCAGGCCGGAGAGGCAGGTGTTCCCTTACCGAGATGAGATCTTTCTTGAGTACCAGAGTCATGACGTCATCGGAGCACTTCGGCTGGATCAGGGACATGAGCAGCTCCTGATTGCAGCTCTCCTTGGGAGGGGTGGTCTGGACAGGTGTGGGTGAGGTCTGCAGCCCACTGCCTGCAAGGTAGCAGAGGTGGGCCAGGTGGACAGTCACTGAGGGCTCGCTGTGCACTGGGCACTAAGCGCTTCTATAGCTAGCTACTCTCACTGTCATGTTGCAGAGGAGGAAAATGGGGCTCCCGCAGGCTGATGCAACTTGCCCACCTCACACAGCTGTGTGGTGGTGTTCACCACACTGTGACAACTGATCCAAGGAGAGGGCAAAGGAACCAGGAGGGCAAGGATAGGGAGCCGGGTGCTCACCACAGCTGCTGGCCCTCAGAGAGAAGACATTGGCCACAGGGAGCTCCACAAAGGACGCTACCACGCTGGCGTTGAGCCTCCGGGCCTCCCCCAGCAGGCCTTGTGGTGTATCTGGGAGCGCGAAGCCAGGGATGTTCTTATCTGGAAAGATCTTGATGGAGTATTCACCAGTGGTCTAAGGATGGGGAGAGAGGCAGAACAGGGAGCCATAGACACCGTCAGGGGGCACACAGCCTGACCGGGGTGCTGCAGGGCTGGGGTGGTGGTGCAGGGCTTATGGGTTTTCTCTTTGGAGAGCCCTGGTGAGGCCTGCATGGGGCTTTCTGGATCTCGGGGCAAGACTCACCAAGATCTGCATGTTGTGATTGGCGTCGATAAGCCAGGATACGTAGGGTGGACCCTGCAGGATGAGCACGGCTTCGGGATCCCCCAAAGCGCATCTCAGCTCCACTTTCACAGTCACTGTCCGGGGCCTGCAGGCAGGCAGATCCCAGCGTCAGCGCGGGCGGGGATGCGGGATAGGGAGGGGCCTGACCCGGACTGGCCAGGCCGGGAGGAGGCTTGGAGTCGGAGAGCAGCTGCTGCTCTATTACTTAGTGGGATGTGGGCCTGAGGGATGGGCATGGAAATGAGCAGAGCTTGAGCTCATAGCGGCGGGGCGACTGTACTATTACCTGGCCAGGGGCGGGGCTAAGGCTTGGACCGGGCGGGGCTTAACAGAAGAGAGTGACGACGGGGCGGGGCCTGGGGCGGGGGCAGACACCCTTACCTGGCCTCCGGGCCTGGCAGGACCCTCAGGATGTGCGCCTCCTTGTGACCGGCCACACCTTCCAAGCGGCAGCCCCGGACCAAGGCCTTGGTGTGCGGCAGCCATTCGAGAGTGTGGCCCATGTCCATGTGGGGCTCGGGCCTGCAGGAGGACGGTGACCTCGGGGCTGCGGAAAAAAGCTCACCTCAGTCACCTCGTGGACCAGCCTGGCACCTAACTCAGAGTTCCACCCTTACCCACAGTAAAGGTGGGGCAGGCAGGATGGAGCAGCAAAGAAGTGGGGGGCATGGGGGGAACTTGACTCAAATCTCCCCTCCACCACTTACTGCCAGTCATTCAGGGCAAGTCCACTCCCCACCCTCCAACCCCCCACACACACCACCTCCGTTTCCTCATCTGTGATCACAGGGTTCTTATAAGGTGTGAACCATGGCACATGTTAGGGACAAAGGCCTCTAGCACCTCACTCCCATGTGTATCTTTCTTATAGCATTTACCATGACCTGACATTAAGTAAGTTATTTATCTGTATACCTGTTTATTGTCATCTCCCTATCACAGTGTCAGCCCCAAGAGGGCTGTCCCCACAGAGTCCCCAAATGTCTAGCATAGGGTTTGGCACATAGTAGGTGCACAATAAATATATACGAAAGTGCTATTTTTGTAGGTAAAAAAAAAACTGACAAGCAGCAATTTCACATGGTTCAATCTAATAGTTAGTGAAGGAGTAATTACTGCTCCAATGAAGCACGGACTTGCTATGTGTGACTTGGGGCAAATCACATCCTTTCTTGGAGCCTTAGTGTCCACATCTGATGAATGGGCCAGAGGAATTGAGATTCCTCCAGTCCTGAGCCCAGAGAGGCTGCCGGGGAAGCTGACCTTGGTCCAGATGGAGAAAGACGTGTTGCGGGTCATTCAGCTCGGCAATAGAGGTAATGGCGCCCCTTGTACGTGCCCAGTTGAGGACCTGGATCTTGGTAGTGAAGTTTGACAGATGTGTGATATTGAATCCTGAGGTCTTTTGAAAGATGACCATGCTGGGGTCCTGGGGAGACACGAGGAGTCTCAGGGCGCTGTTTCTGAGCCTGAGTCCCCTGTCCCTGCAGGAGGTCAGGAGGTAGTTTGGGGAGGCAGCTGTTTGCCTGAGCAGAGGCAGCCAGGGCTGGGAATGCTGAGGCCGGTGGATCTGAAGTCAGCCCAGAGCCCCCTAACTGGGGCTCCCCCAGAGCCAGATCTGCCCCATCTCCCTTCGACACCTGGAGGTCTGGATGGATACATATATCCATGTTCATCCACCTGTCCCCAATCGCCTTCCACCCCTCATAGTAATACTCATTCAACCCACACTTATGACACCAGGTGGTTACTCTCTGCTTTCCCCACACTCTATGGGTCTGTGAGGGACAACCTCTGCTTTGCCCATCCCTGCATGGTGCTCGACACATAGTAGGCACTGAGGAATATTTGTCTGACTTTGTGTCTGTCTCTAGGCCCAGCACTCAGGATACTGACAAGTCAGCTTCACCCTGACGCCTGGCACACAGCAGGTGCTCCCTGCACATGGGAAGGGAGGAAAGAAGAAATGGATGAATAAATGAATGAATAAAAGACGAATAGAAATGGTCCCTTCCCTGGGGGATCTTATCATCCAGAAACAAGCCGTGCATCATCATTTGAAACAACAGAAGACAGAGAATATTGTTTAATAAGAAACAAAGGAGCAGGACAGGTCCCCTGGATGAACAGGGATGGAAATTTCCATGGCTCCAGCACCTCGCTGCCCCTTACTGCCCATGACCCAGGGGAGACCCTGATGGGCTGGGGGAAAGGAACCAGGGAAGGTTTCCTGGTAGAGGTGCTCTGTTGAAGCCAAAGGATTCAGACGTTGTTGGAGCCTTGGATTCAGTTCCTTTGCATTCCATCTCCAAAGCCGGGGGCATTGAGCTGAAGCAGCATGAGGGCTTCAGGCTAGATACCCAGGGGGACTGCCTGACAGTGGCAATAGGCAAGACATCATAAAATGGTCCGCCTTGAATGGGGCAGGACTTTAATAAGGGAGCAAAGTGATGAGCACCTGGGTGAGGAACCTAGCCTCCATGAGGGAAGGGTTGGGGCAATGGTTTAGAGCTGGAGGGGGTAGGAGGATCTTTACCCTGTCTGACCCTCAGGGTGATGGTCTGTAAAATGGAAATGTAACAGGGATTAAAAGGCAAGGCGTTTGTTTGGGTCTGGCCCAGAGTCCCGTGCCCCCAGCAGGACAATGGCCCCTCTGGTGGTGTTCCTGCTCCGGAAGTGCAGGCCGAGGCCTAGCGCATCTCAGATGGTGCCCCGACCCTGAGTATTCTTAGCCCCAGGAGGAAGGCCAAAGAAAGCGTAGCTGACAGAGGCCAAAGCCGGGGGCTGCTCTGACCTTCCAGTCCTGGCGGGCATGTTTCACGCTCCCTGCCTCACTCAGGGCCCCACAGGGCTCAGATCCCCTGCCTGAGTCTCCTCCGGAGGGCCTGGGATGGGAAAAGAGGAGGAGGAGCCTTGACAAGACCTGGTCCCTCACTGGGCCTCAATTCGTCCCCCACTGGGAACAGGAGGATGTGCTGCACGAGGTCGGTCCAGCTCTGCCTTCCTGGTTGGCTTCAGAGGCTCCCTCACTCTGGGGGCTTTCATGCTGGCCATCTCTCTCTGTGGTGTCCCTGTCGCCAGTCCGGGTTCTTCACCCCAACAACCCCCTAACTTATCTCTGTCCTTGGGCCTGTCTCCCAGACAGCCCTGGATCCCATCTGTCTTGGGGTCTCCAGCTCCTCTCCCCCGACTGTCTCTGGTCTCTCAGAGCCTGTCTGCCTCTCCCACAGGCCCATGCTCTTTCTGTTCCATTTTTCTTTCCGTGCCTCTCTCCCCCTTGTTATCTTTGGTGTCATCAGTCCCCCCACCTCACTTTCTCTGGCTGTAAACAACAGCTGCTCCCAACTGGGGGTCACCTCCCAGGACCTCCATGTGGAGGAGGCAGTGCGGACAGTCCACCCCACTTCCTCCAGCCCTGAGTATCTTCACTGTGGGTTCCTGCCAGTTACCTCTTCTCTTAAAACTTGAATTTTTAAAAAATAATTTTTCTCCAACGTAGGCCATGTGACTTAGAACAAATCTTACAAAATAAATGTGTCCCCTAATCCCACTTCCCAGCCATAACTACTATTAACACATTGTTAGGTTTCCTCCTGACCCTTTTCCTCTGCACTTAAATATTTTTAAATATATGTAATTTTTTCAAAGACAGTGACAAGATTATTTTATGGGATGTCATCAGGTTCAGTTCTCCCACTGGACAGGTGGGAAAACTGAGGCTATGTGAGAGGATGGAGGTGGCCACCCACTTGATGCCCACCTCCGGATTTGGACTCTACCCCAGATCCTGCTGCGTTTTGGGTTCTTTCTGTCAGGGCCCATGGGATTCACCAGGTAGGACGTTCCCATGTCTAGTGCCTCAGCCTGGGCTTGGAGGTAACACACTCACATAGGCCAGGTGGAGCAGGAATCCTGGGTTTTGCAGCTGCAGGTAAACAGTCTTCTCTGTGTGGAGGACCAGAAGCACCTCTCGGGGCCGGGTGCCATTTTGCTTGGACATCTGGACAGTCAGCTCCAGAACTGACACAACCTGTAGGGGGGGCAGGGGAAAGACACACACACATAGATCAGTCAAACTTGCACAGACTGTGCCACCCACATCAGTACTGGCAGTCATCCGTCAGCTTTCACTCACTCTCCCTGCCTTGCCTATCCACCCCTGCCTCCCAGGGCCCAGCCCAGTGCCTGGCCCTCAAGAGGTGCTCAGAAAATATTTGTTGAATGAATAAAGAAGATTAGTCCCAGCAAATCCAAAGAGATAAAGAAAAAAAATGTGATGAGCCTGAGCTTTGTCCAACAGTCGATCAAGGTTTGTTATTTCTATTGAGTGCCTGCTATGTACCAGGCCTGCAAGCATGTGTGTGACTCAGAGAGTATCCTGTCCCCTTTTCTGTCCATCTGAAGCAGGATCAAGGCATGAACCCTTCCCCCAGTTTGCAGTATTCCTGTTTGCCTTCTATTTTAAAGTACTAAAATGCCCTTATTTTTGTTGATATACTACCATTATTTTGATATTTTATAAGAATGTGAAGTTGAGATCATTTATGTCTTGAGAGGTACCCACTGCACTAAAAACGTTAATTGCTCACAGTGTACACATTTAGAATGCTTCCTGAACAACAACAATACTTGACACTTATATAGTGCTTACTATGTGCCAGGACTGTTCTAAGTGCTTTTACATACTGACTCATTTAATCCTCACAGAAACCCTAAGAGGTAGGCACCAATATTAGTCTCACTTACAGATGAGGAAACAAGGCACAGAGAGGTGAAGTCATTTGCCCATGATCACACAGCAAGTAAATATGGAGCTAGGATGTGAACCTGGGCAGGCCTCTCCTCTCAGCCACTCTACAGCCCAGCCACATTTTTCTATACCTCCTTACTGCCAAGAAGAAAAAGAACCCCGCGGTCCACCAAGGCAAAACTTCTATTGAAAGAACAACATCTGCTCTGCTCGAAGAGTTTCTGAACCAGTGGAGTGTGAGCCACTGAACCTGAAACAGGTTTAGGCCTCAGAGGCTCTGCCAGGAACTGACAAGAACAAAGAATGGAAACATTTTACTGAAACACAAACTCCAGCTGCTCTCAAAAGCTGACAGCCTCGACAAAGAGACAAAACCTGCCCCCCCCAAATCTCTTCAAACTTGTCAAAAACCAGAGAGAGATTTCAAGATGAAGAGATCAATGGAAAGTTTTTAGCTTTAACTTCTAATTCTCTCTTGGCCATTTCCCCAACTGATGTCACAGAGCCAGAGAGAATGTTTCAGCTGCTGGAAAAATCTGCCCAGAAATATTTCCGTTACTCCATCATGACACCATAATCACTCTTTGTTTGTGAGTTTGCACTTGAAAACAAAAAGAGCAAATAATATTCCATTTTCAATGTTTCACAACTTTTTGTCACTTTAGTGAGCTATTTAGGTTGCTTATTTTTTAATAGTTATTTTTATGCTAATTTGTAGTGGAATGATAAGATCTGTTTGAGATGTATGTTTGTATAAGTTTGCATTTTTTTGTTAATTAATGTTGTCTGATGGGTTTATAACTTTTGGCTTTTGAAACCTGTTTCATCAATTAAAAAAAATATTATACATTCTAAACGCTTTAAAAATTAAATACTAGATTTAATATCAAGTTTTGGTAAAATATGAAATACAAACCTAAATATCAGAATGGATATTTTGTTCCAGGATTGTGATCACTACTTGAAATTAACAGGGGAGGGCGGCTAATTGGCTCAGTTGGTTAGCATGCAGTGCTCATAACACCAGGGTCGCTGGTTCGATTCCCACATGGGCCAGTGAGCTGCTCCCTCCACAACTAGATTGACAACAACGACTTGTCTTGGAGCTGATGGGTCCAGGAAAAACACACTGTTCCCCAATAAAATTTATTTTTTTAAAAAAGCAAAAAACAATAAAGAAAAGAAATTAACAGGGAAGAAGGGAGACCCACCTCGGTGATGTCAGGAAAGGCCCGTGCACAGCTGACCTTTGATAATTGACATCCTCCAGCTTCTTTACCTCGATTGCGTACGTGCTGTTAGCTTGAACGTTATGACCGCACAGCTCTGTCCATATACTAAATACCACTCAACTGTACACTTTAAATGGGCAAATTTTATCTCAATAAAATTGTGGAATATACAACCATTGAATGTCAGTAATTGCACATGGTCCAACCTAATCCGTGCCTGGCCCTGTGCTGAGCGCGTTACATGTGCTCTCACGAAGCAGGGCCAGGTTTTCTTCCATTTTACAGATGCTGCAAGTCAGACTCAGGGAGGGAACCTGCCCAGAGAACTGCTGGTGAGTGGCAAAGTCAGGCGCCCAGTGCACGTCAGCCTGGCCCAGAGTGGCGCCCACAGCCCCTGGACCTCTGAGCAGCTCATCTGCCCCATCTGTCTGTCCTCACCCAGGGGAGTAGACTTTGAGACCCCATACATGGTAAACAGGTGGGCACTGTGGTTTGGAGATGTCACGGGCTACCATGGACAAGGAGACCCATTCTCTCTGCCCCTTGGCGGACACCCACAGGCCGAAAGCCCTACAGGTGACAGAGCAGCTGGGAGCTCAGCCCCTGAGCTGGGAGGCAAAAGCCCTGTGAACATCCATTCCTGCTGATGCTCTGCCCACTGTCCCTGTTCCTCTGTACCTTACTTTCCCCGTCTGTGCAATGGGGGTAGGGCAGGGTTGGGAACCAGTACTGGGTAGGGCTCTGGATAAAGGAAGTCGAAAGAAGTGGAGGTCAGGGTCCGGTCATGCTGAGGGTGAGGGGACTAGGAGACTGGAACTTGGAGACCTTTGTTACGACACTCAGCTCTTCTCCCAGAGCTTACACACCACTCAGTTGTCACCAAGTCCCTCCCTGTAGAGTTGGGGGCTGGAGTGGGGGGCGGCGGGGTGGGGGGGGGAGCTGAGGCCCAAAGAGGGGCAGTCATGGGCCAGAGCCACACAGCAAGTGAGCAGTGTGGACACTCAGGAAGCCTGGAAAGCGGGGCTCTCTGGGGTCTCAGCTCCCGCACCTAGCTGAGGCCAGCTGGTTACCAGAGAAACCCAGTCAGGGTTTCCACAGCAAACATTTCCATCCCACAGCCCTGACTCATCGACGCCGTCACTCGCATGCACACTGACTTCCCTCTTTCCTCCCAGCCTGGAATCCAAAGGTAAGGAGAGGGGCCTGTCTTGCCTCCCACCCCCAAACTCCCAGCCTTCCGACGGGCACCATGGGAATTCTGAGAGCCTAGCATGGGAATTCTGAGAGCCTAGCCGAGGCCGGCAGCCACCTCCTTACCCCCAGCTCTACAACCTGGGCCAGCTTGGGTTGTCCTGACCCCCTCCCTGAGCGGGTGGGCGGGAGACCTCGTTTCTATTTTTGTGCCAGTGTCCCACAGATGCCATTGTTGGCCCAGCGGTCGGTGGCGGGAAGGGGGGATTTCGGTGAGGAGGTCCTGAGTACTAGTAGCCACTAATAGAAAGTCGCTTCCAGCAATTCTTCTAGGAGTGGAGCCTCGGGGCTGCTTGCAGCCCCCACCCTCCTAGGGCCAGACTGGAGCCGGCCAGATTGGAGCCAGCCGTCCCTCTGTCCACCCCAGCAGACTTAGATGGTGCATACAGGCAGGGTGGCTGGGGAAGGGGTCAAAGCCAGACTGACCTGAATTCAAATGTGGGCTCAGTCATTAGCACGTGACCCTGGGTGGTCACTTCCTCCCTCTGGGGCCTCAGTTTCCTGATCTGGAAAATGGGCCCAACAATATGCCCACTTCATAAACTTGTGAGGATTTAGTGAGATTCTGCCTGCAAAGTGGTTGTTCAGTGCCCAGCTAAATACAGAGCAGCACTGCTTGCATGACCTCCGATTTCTTCCTTGCCCACTCATCCAGGGATGCCATGGTTTGGGGGCTGGGGAGATTGGCGATAGAGGTGGGCAGCAGTTAGCTAGAACTGGGACACACCTCAGCCACACCTCATATGGCGTCCCTTCTCTAGGCCTCAGTCTCCCCATCTATGCAGCTAGGAGTTAGGCTCAGCGTGGCCTGTGGATTCCACACTGCCTGCTGGGGGTACCAGTGTGTGGCACCTGGAAGGCATGATCTCCAGCCAGGTGGCCACAGAGTGGGCTTACAGAAGCCCCAGGAGAGACATGCTACTTTCCCCAGCTGAGGGCCCCTGGTCAGCCCATGCCTTCCCCATCTCCCCACTTCATTTTCCTGTACGGGAGGCCAGCACTGGGCCCAGCTGGGGCTTTTGTGATGTCAAAGGGGGACAGGAAGAAGGCACAACTCTGTTTTCCATGAACTTGGCATAAAACAAGACTAACACCCCCAAACAACCAATGATGAACGACAAACGACACCACTAACCCCTTGGGGATAGCCAACCAATAAATGTTTATATACATACATATATTTCTCCTTCCTTCCTTCCTTTTATTATCTACTCATCTGTCCATCCATCCAACCATCCATCCATCCATCCACCCATCCATCCATCCAATATTTATTGCCAGACTGACCCTAGGCTGGATACTGGGGATACAGCAGTGAGAGAGCAAATGAAATCACTGCCATGCCCCTCCCAACCCATGCGCCTCCACCAAGCGTACCCCTAATATCTGCAACGCCTGGAACAAGAGTACAAATGGCAGCTCCTGGGCCCCAGCCCACCCCCCTTCCCTTCACAAGTACTCATGTGACAACTCAGCTTGGATACCCAAGCTCTGCCATGTCCTCCCCCCACAAAGAGTCACCTCACCACCCTTTAAGTCTAGGGGAGCTTACACAAGCCATGCAGTGCTCTCTCTAGAGAATGGGACAAGAGAGAGCCTCATGCCACTGTGGGAGGAGACTCGGTGCATTGGGGCAGGGAACCCTGGAGTCCTGGGTACCCACAGCATGAACCAGGGAGAGGGGTGCAGGTTCCAGGTGGGCACTCTGGGGGAGGGATGCAACTGGAAAAGGGGTTACTACGTGTGGGGCCCTGGGCAGGATTCCTCCTTACCCAGGTCTGAGGGCACCACGGCCTTCCATAGCCCTTCACAGCCTCTCAGGACATTCTGGGGGAGTCCAGGGCCCCTGCTGCTCTCCCTCTGCCTGAGCAGTCCTGCCCGCCCCTCTGGCCAAGAGTGAGTCAGTGCAAAAGCCCAGCAGGCTCCAATGGCTCGGGTGGGGGCATGGTCAGCTCCCTGAGTTTACCCAGAAGTGGGGTGAATCAGCAGCTGCCCCTTCTCTGGCCCAGCTGCCTGGGGTTTGTTAGGACAGCAGATCAGCGCAATCGGCCTGACGGGAACCACTGAGACACCAGGCCAGTTTCCTGTCTCTGCGGGTCAGGATGTGACCCTCGGCCCCCTCCCGGAATCCAGGCTCCGGCCGGCCCTTTGGGGACCCAGTGAGATAGAGTCCCAGCCCAGTGGCCCCCTCGTCTGTCTGCAAACCTCCCAACACACACACATACGCATACCCTGAACCTCTCTTCTTGAGGCTCTTGGCTGCCACAGCTCATCTGCCGCCCACTCACAGGAAATCTGAGGATTCAGAGGCCACGCAGGGATGGATGGGAAAGCTGTGTCTCTGTGCCAGCGTATGAAGAAGGCAGCCACAGGTCGGGAGGGATTGGGTTGATTGCTGAGATAGCCGCCACCCACGCTACCGCTGCCAGCTCATGTTTCTTGCCTTCAGGCCTTTGCTCATGCAGTGCCCTCTGCCTGGAATGCCCTTGCCCCCTCTCCGTCTAGCTAGACACTGGGAGCTGTTTCCTTAATGCCCCCTTCCCTCCATGTTCAGGGTTCATCCTTCTGGGGCCCACAGACCCCTGTACCCACTTCCCCTGTGCCCCCCAGTGCCAATTCCATTATTCAATACCAGGGCGGCCGATGCCCATCTGTCTCCCCTGGCCTGGGAGTGGCCCAAGAGCAAGGGCTGGGTCTGCTTTCTCTCTGCACCATCAGTGTCCAAAACAGGCTGGGCACAGAGCAGGCGCCTGGTGAGGACTGGTTGAGGGTGACTGTCGGGCTGTGGACCCCATTCTTAGGGGCTGCCTGGGGAAGTAGGTGCCTCTCAGTGTCACAGCAGTAGGGTCTGGTGGGATCATGGGCTCAACCCTTGGGGCAGGGAAGCCAGGAGTTCCCGGGGGTGGGTTCCATCAGGCTGGACCTCAGTTGCCCCCTATGAAAAATAGATTCACAGCCTCTGCCTCAGCTACCTGGCAGCTATAACCTTTGGAAATCAAATTAGTTGACTGATGTGAGGATGTTCTATACATTGCAGCATGCCTGGCAAAACCAGGGTATTTACAGGTGAGAGCCATGGAGCCCAAAGAGGAGCCGTTACAATAACAAGAAGCACAGCTATCAGATATCGAGCAGTCACGCTGGGTAGGCCTGCGTTCAGCATTTTTCCTGCGCTGTCCCATTGGATTGTCACAGTCCCCTAAAATGTGGGGACATCGTCTCTGTTTCCCATGGGAAAACCAAGGCTTGGAGAGGTGGCCCAAGGTCATGCCGCCATAAGCGGGGAAGCCAAAGTTCAGTTCAATGTGAAGGCTGTCTGCCTCCAGAGCCCATCTTAACCCCGACATCAAGGTCACATAGCAGTGCATTCATTCATTCATTCATTCATTCATTCGTTACTTGGTATACACCAGACCCTGGCCCAGACCCTGATACTCTGTAATTCTTTGGTGAGTCCCTGAGAGCAAGAAATGTGTGTCTATCGGAGAGTGGGGAGAAGGAGCCTCCTCAGCGTGCCAGGCACTATACGAGGTGCAGGCCAGTGAAAGGTCCAGGACTGGAGTCCCAGTCTCCTGAACCCCCGCTCTCTCCACCACGCCCTCAAACAAACATGCCTGACAGTCCTGGCGCTTGCAGCCTGGCTCCTTGAATCCAAAGCCAGGCGATCCATGGACTGAGTTGTCTGGAAGAGGCAGAGAGTGACGGGGAGAGTCTGTTGTCATGAGCTCTAGGATGACGGAGTTACAGTGGCATCCTGCCATGCCCCTGAAATTCCTCCAGTGACTGTCACTGCCCACGGGATAAAGACCAAACTCCTTAATATGATGACAGGGACTTTTCCATCCACCCCGTTCTACCCCAAGGTGACCTGTAAGCTCCTGCCACAGCGAACCACATGCTGACCCCAACTGCGGCCCACTTCCCTGCCTGTAGGTTCACTTTATCCTCTGCTCTTTCCCTCTGCCTCCTTCACTCAGTGAGCTCCTGGCTGTCCTTACTGTTGTTGCTTCCTCCAGGAAGCCCTACCTAATCCCACAGCAGCTGGGGTACCCCCGCCCTGTGCTGCCCAAGGAGGCACCAATCACCTGGCTGTGTGTCTACATGTCGCCCTCCCACAGGCCTGGGTACTTGGCAGGGGCCTTTCTCTGACTCTGGCCTGCTTTTGAGTGATTAAGGTGGGGGGATCCCGGTCACGCAGAGGAGGCACAGAGACCCGAACATCAGAACAAACAAAATGAACTCACAGAGGGCAATCTTATTTTCCATATCATCACCAAATTTGAAAAAAATTACAATGGCTATGAAAACCATATAACGTGTGTTTGGCGCTATCTGCAGTTTTGGGATTATCAAGGCCCACAGTCCTCATGGCAGGCAGGGCGGTGGGGAGCAGGCCCCCCGATATTGGTGGTCTGGGCACTGTCTTATCACTGCACAAACGCAGGGCAACTTAACAGTTTCGGGGGCAAGTTGGCCACAAGTTTACCCTGAGCTGACACTACTAAATCGCTATCAGGACCTGAGTCCGTATCAGCCAGGTGTGGTCACCAGCCCAGGCAGGCCAGGCGCTGCCTGAACACTGAGATCCACTGGGGAGCCAGGTGACAGCCTTGGGCGTGGGCACGTTGTTTCACCTCTCTAGGCCGGCCTCAGTTTCCTCCTCTGAAAAGTGGGGGTAATAACAGATCCTGCCAGATGGGCCCTTGGGAGGCTAAACATATATTAATATGTTTAATTCACTTTCTGGCACATAGTAGGCCTAGCACAGTACCTAGCACATAGTAAGCACTCAGTAAATGTGTTATTTTTAAGAAGGACTTAAACTAAGTGGTGGACCTCAGGAGGGTTCTTAGGGGCAGAATAGTCTCCAAGGCTGGCATTGCTGGCTTCCAATCTCTGAGGGGCTGCTCACCAGGTCACAGATGTTCGGTGGGGGACATTCCAGGGAGGGAGATTTGAACTCAACCGAAGCGCTTTCTCAAAGTCAAAGCTGCCTATAGTGGAGCTGTGTCTGCTGAGAAGCAACGAGCTCCCCATCACAGGACATACATGAGCAATAGCTCATCTGGTCCACTTCACCGCCCACTGTTCTTCTCTACTTGGTTGCCAACCAAACCCAGCCCTTCCCACCTGGGACTTGCGGTGGCATGTAAAAGATTGCTCCAGAAATGCCAACAATTATAGGCCCTGTGAGATGTCTGTGTCACCCTCCTGGGAGGAGCCATGGTGAAGACTTGGTCCACAGCTCAGTGACAGCCACAAGAAGGGCTCCCCTTATCCCATTGGCCCTGGGCTATCTCTGGGTTCCTCCCCTACCCTGCCATCAGGCACTCACCCTTGAGAACTTCAGGAAGAGGATGTAGACTTCAACGGTAGCGTTGGGGACATGAGCCACGCAGCCCTCAGAAACCTGGCTTGTGATATATGTCACCTCAGGGTCCACAGGCTGTAGGTCACAATAGACTGTTTCTGCAAGACCTGTTGGGGAAGCACAGTCAGAGAGAGGGCCAGATAAGAATAAGGTGGTACAGGTCCAGCCAAGTGGCTCAGTTGGTTAAGAGCTGAGCTCTGAGCAACAGGGTCGCCAGTTCAATTCACACATGGGCCAGTGAGCTGCACCCGAGTTGAGCTGCCAACAGGCATCAGGGTGGCTCAGCTGGTGAGAGCACGTGCTCCTTGCTGGTTCAACTCCAGCATGGGATGGTGGGCTGCCCTCCCCCCACCCTCCCCCGCCTCACAACAAGGATAGAACATGGCACATTGTGCTGAGCAGCCACAAGCTGTTGACAGGCAGCCAGATGGCGACTGGATTGGAGCTGAGCTAGCTACGCCCTCCACAACTAAGAATGAAGGACAACGACTTGGCTGTTCCCCTCCCTCAATTGCCCAACACTGTTCCCTTCCCCCAATTCCCCAATAAAATCTTTAAAAAAAAGAAAAAAAGAATAAGGTGGTGACAATTACTTCCACTTTGTGAATGCCTACTGGGTGCTTGGCACTGACTAAGGGCTTTATTGAATCTTCACAGCTACCTCACGATGTGGATGTCATTATATCCATTCCACAGATGAAGAACCTGGGGCTCAGAAAGGCAAAATCTCTTGCCCAAAGTCACAGTGTTACTAGGTGTAAGGTTGATAGATAAAATGCAGACACCCAGTTAAATTTGAATAAATAAAAAATGAATCATTTTATTTTTTTATTTTTTTATTGGGTAACTGTGTTTTTTCCAGCACCCATCAGCTCCAAGTCAAGTCATTGTCCTTCAATCTAATTGTGGAGGGCGCAGCTCAGCTCCAAGTTGAGTCGCCGTTTTCAATCTATTGGGTTGTCGGAAAAGTCATGACCATTTTTGCAATGAAAAACATAGAATAAATATGTCATGACTTTTCCGACAACCCAATAGTTGCGGGAGGCGCAGCCCACCATCCCATGCGGGAGTCGAACCAGCAACCTTGTTGTTAAGAGCATGTGCTCTAACCAACTGAGCCATCTGGCCGCCCCCAGAAAATAAATAATTTTTAAAGTATAAGTATATCCCAAATATTTCATGGGACATACTTATACTAAAAATTTTTTATTCTTTATCTGAAATTGAAATTTAACTGGGCATCCTATATTATATTTGCTCCAACTGGCAACCTTAACTTAATGTGTGGCAGGACCCACACATTCACACACCCAATCCTTCAGGCTGGTTAATTCCGAAGGAAGGCCAGAGCTGAGATCAGGAGACAAAACTTCCCCTCTTGAGCCTCGGGAGGCTGGGAGGAATGCGCCAAGGAGTGTTGAGAGTCTCCTGGCTCCAGGAGATACAGTGAGCCAAATGGGTCGCCCAGCTTTGAAGGGCAGCTGCCGGAGTGGGCCATGGAGCCTGCCACTGTGCTGCCCGGAAACGCGGGTCCTGAGGGAAGGGAATGGAATTTCACCCTGACCCAGAGAGGAGGAAGAGGAAATGAGGCCCCTACACCTCCGTCCTAAGGAATGTGCCGGGGGAAGGGGGGGCTCCGGAGGAGGGAAGGAGGACAGGGAAGGGGAGACTGTTTGGAAGTTTGTGTCTCCATCTTGTCGCGCTCACTTCCTGTTTTCTTGGAGATCAAAGATGGGTGCGGAGGGACTGGCTGCATGGCCAGCTGACGCCAGCTCAGAGGAGGGGGGTAGGGAGACTTCTTCTGAATCCCGGGCTATTGGGCTGCCTTTTGCATAACCCGGCCTTCTTTCCCACCTTTCCGCCGCCTTGTCGGGCTCAGGACCACCAGAGGTCAGGGAAGGACGTAAGATGGCTGGCACAGCCATGCTACACCAGCCGCCAGCAGCATCTTGGGAAGGATAAACTCAGGACAAGGACATGTAACCACCATGAGGCCCCAGGCCTTACAATTCTTTACCCTGGTCCTGTCCTATGTTCCAGGGACTTCAGGGTGCCTGGGTAATATGGCATTTTGGTTAAAACCAAGGTCCCTGGAGGCAAGCTGACTTGGGTTTGAATCTCAGTCCCAACACTTACTAGCTATGCGGCTTTAGTGAACGATTTTACCACTTTGGGCTTCAGTGTCCTTGTCTGTAAAAGGACAATAAGAATAGAACCCACACAACCCTTAGAGGTTGCTGGGAGGACTCCATGAGAAAGGGCATCTGATAGTTCTTCTCATCATAATTATTGGGTTGATTTTAGTCACTTTAGAAGAATTGACTGTCTAAGGAGAGGTGGGCTGAAGTGACTGTCTAAGAGATGGGGCAGCTCGCAGGTGAGGGATCCCTGAGGGTGTCTGATGTCTCAGGCCAGCTGACTCCCTCACCCCAGTAGACTCAAGAGCTGGCACCATCTCCTGCTGTCCCAGCCCCTTGTGACCCACCAAGCCCCTCAAGGCTCCCCGCCCTCTCCCTTTCCCTATCAATGAACACACATTTGGCTGTTACCTAGTCTAAGCCCCTCCTACACAGATGGGGATACTGAGGCCCGGAGAGGCTGGCTGTGCCAGAGTCACACTGCACGTGGCTGACCGGGCTGAGCATCGGACGCACCTCTCCCCATATGACCCAGGGTCTGGCCTGCAGATTAGTGCAGCGCCTTCCTCCTTCCTTTTGGACTTGCCCTGCCCCCTCCCCAGACTTCCAGGAACCCCAGTTCCTCCCGGATTGCCGGGGCCGCCTGGGCCACCTCCTCCATGCCGTCAGCGTCAGCGGGAGAGGCCACAGGCCTGGCCATTATGTAATGATCAGATAACAGGCCAGGCTGGAAGATCAGATAAGAGGTCCATTTATTTTGGGGCTTTTTCGAATCCTGGCCGCCCCCACCCCTCAGACGAGAATGGGGAGACAGGAGGGAGTGTGACGCCCGGGCCTGTCTCCTGGAGCCGGAGGCAGGCCCAGACAAAGCTGAAAACAATCCTCTGGCACCAAGGGGAAAGCCAGGGCCTCCTGGGACCTGAGTTGAAGGAGGTGCCACTGAGGGCCTGGGTGACCAGCCTAGCGAGAGACCCTGGAGCCACCTTCCCACCTCTTTTCCCTTCCTCCTCCTTCCTGTTTCACGAGCTCAGAGCCACCTCGGGGCTTTCCAAATGGTCACCCCCAGCCCCTTGGGAGGCCACAGATGATAATGGTCAAGAAAAGCAGCTCTGGGCCAGGAGAGTGGCTCAGTTGGTTAAGAGCTGAGCTCTGAGCAACACGGTCGCTGGTTCAATTCCCACATGAGCCAGTGAGCTGCACCCGAGCTGAGCTGCCGCTGAGCTGCCAACAGGTGGCAGGATGCCTCAGTTGGTGAGAGCATGTGCTCCTAACAACAAGGTTGTCAGTTCGACTCCAGCCTGGGATGGTGGGCTGTGCACCGCCCCCCCCTCCACCGCTGGCAACTAAGATTGAACATAGCACCTTGAGTTGAGCGGCCATGAGCTGCTAGTTTGGAGCTGAGCTAGCTGCACCCTCCACAAGATTGAAGGACAACAACTTGGCTGTTCCCCTTTCCCCAATTCCCCAACACTGTTCCCTTCCCCCCATTCCCCAATAAAATCTTTAGAAAAAAAAAGAAAGAAAAGCAGCTCGGGAGTCAGATTTCCTGGGTCAAATTCGTTCTGCTTCTTAAAAAGCTGGTCACCTTGGGCAAAAGCCTAACTTCTCTCAGGCTCAGTTTCCCCATTTGCAAAATAGCTTCCATCATGCCCACTGGGACCAGGTACTGTTTTGAGGCTTTGCATGAGCTTACTCATTTGATCCTCGCAGCCTACCAGGTGGGTACTCTTATTATAGCCAATTGACACACGGGAAAACTGAAGATCAGGGAAGTACAAGAATTGGCCACAAGGCTGCCCAGTTATTAAGTGGCAGGGCCCGTATTTGAACCCAGACAGTCCAATTCTAGCACCCAGCACCCACTTTGCAGGCTGTGCGTCAGCTTGGGGAAGTAGCCCAGTAAGTATCCTGTGATAATTTTACAAAACCAGGGCAGATCCTTTTGGAAAGGGGTCTTTTCTGCTTTTTTTTTCTTCAGCCACCCGGCCACCCAACCACCCTTTGCTTCTTTCAGGATCCAATTATAGCCTCACAGGTTTCCCAGCTTCCCGCCCAACCACTCCCGCGAGGCCTAGCCACCAGCGAGGCCTCCACACTGCTTTCTCCAGTCTTCCTCACAGCTCCCCAATGCCTGCAGGTGCCCCACAACCTAGAGAGGAGTCGAAAAGTACAGGGATCTGACAGATGCCCAAGGTTCACATCCTGATTCTGCCTCCTTCCAGCTTCCTTTCCGTGGCTCAGTCTTGTTATGTGTAAAACGGGGGTGATGATAATCATAACACCTTTCTCATCGAGTTGGTGAGAGTGTTGGTAAGATGACACATGCACAGCGCTAAGCAGGCTCCTGATGCATGAGGATTGCTCAGGAACTGGCAGCTGTTGTCATGATGATTGCTGCCCAGTCAGTGGGGAGATGTGAGCTTTTCCTTCAAACAGACCTTGTTGCTTGCCTCTGCCATGCCCTTTCCCAGACCAGTGATCTTCCTTTAGTTGTCCACTTGGTCAGCTTCTATTCATCCTTCAAAACCCTGTTGTGAAAATCTCCTCATCAGAGCTGACCAAATTACGTTCTAGGTGGGAGGACCACTGTGAGTGCAGGAAAGGGATCGAATGCCCAGGGTGAGAAGACCTCGCAACAGAGGGGTCCTTATCATCTCCCCTGAGGCAGTGTGGTGCAGTGGTTAGGCCCAGGGTCAAGCCCCAGCTGCCCATAGCTGGGCTGTGTTACTCAGGCACATTCCTTCACCAGCCTATGCCCCAGTCTCCTCAGCTGTAAAATGGGGGTGACAGTAGTGTCCACTTCATCAGGCTTCTGTGAAGGTTGAGTCTGACAGGTCTAGAGCAGCATCTGGCCTACAGTAAGCACTCTAGATGTCGACTGTTATATTTGTCTCTGCTCCGGTACCCTGGTCAGAGGTACTGAAGTCAGCTCAGCCCTGGGTGAGGGTCCTTTTCAGCCTCCAGGGCTGATGCCCAAAGCTGGGGTTGGAGCTAGGAGGGCGGGCCCAGAGCCAGGGCGATCCGCTCTCCAAGCCCCCACACCAGGCCATTAAAGGTACATTGAAAAGAAGCTGGGTTTGGAAGCAGACAGCCTGTGGTTGAAATCTGGACCTGTCACTTGTCCTGAGCCTCGATTTCTTCATCTATAAACTGGGTATAAAGACAAAGAGCTGCCGGATGCACTACGGACACAGAAGAGGTGCTTCCTTTCCCCTTGCCCAGATCCCCCCTCAGACCTTTGAGTAAATAGATCAGGCCTGTCCTCAGAGGGCCCAGCACTGACCCATCTGTGACCTTGAGACAAAGACGCTCTCTCCCTCTGGCTCTTAGTGTTACCATCTGTCTAGCTGAGGTGAGACAGAATCTTAATGCTCATGTCTCCACTGGTCCCAGGGACCCTGCCTCTTCTGGCTCACACAACTCCTGCTCCAACCTCTTTTTCCTCCTGGCAAACAGGAAGCTGCCCCAGAATGCAGACCTTAAGGGGTGGCTATTTGTGGTTTCTGTCCTGTGTCACTAACCTCCTCTCCAGAGAGTCCTAGCACCCCACATAGGTGGTGGGCAGCACGGGGACTCCCAGTCACACCTCTGGCCCATCCTCCAGGAAACATTCATCTAGGAAACACTCTTTGATCCCAGCCACCCCACACGGGCCAAGAACCCCAGCACCCCCACTTCTGGGACTCTCTCCAAGTGAAATACTCCAAAACATAGTAAAAGGTGCATGTACCAAAAATGTGCACCAAGGTGGTATTTATAACGAGCCCCAAAGAGAAAACCACCTAAATATTCAACAATAGGGGATTCATTAGGCAAATGATGGGTGGCCGTTAAGGGAGAGAACATTTCAGAACCACAGTGGGATGATGATGGAGCCCACATGACAACATCGAAGCCTCTGGGACATAAGAAGCGTACAGAAGATTCCTAAATGTTGATTCACCGGCATGAAAATTACTTTAAAAAGCTAGACAAAAGCTAGTAAGCAAGCCACCAGCATGCTAACAATTATTCCCCCTCATATCTATTTTCTTTGAGGAGTGGACTGAAGTTAATATATGATTAAATTGCTTTTTAAAAATCTCTACATGTTTGTTCTTTAAAAAACTTCCAACATGACCAAAAACATGTCTTAGAAAGTGAAAATCCCCTAGAGAAACCCGCCCGATGCTAGAGAACAAACAGGGACTTTGGGGTTTTCTCTGTGCATATTGTGAATTACTACAATTTTATTCTTATAGAAATGGAGTATCACGGTTTGGGCACCTAACAGTGTGTCCCATACATCTGCCCACAGCAGTGCAGACATAGATCTAGCTTTTTCTTGGTAGTGGCTGCTCGATAGTCCACTGCATAATAATTCATTTAATGGCACCCAGGTTGATGGACACTTGGGTGGTCTCCAGTTGTTGGGTTTTTGTTACAAGCACCTGTGGACCATACATCTTTATAGAGCTGGGGAAGTAACTCTCTAGGTCTGACTTCCAAAGGTTGGGTTGTTACATTAGTTATGTGGTTTTGAGAGATTCTGCCAAGCTGTGTTCACAGGAGGCGGGACCTGTTTTTGAACCTGTTTTGGACCCATTTGCACCCCCTCGAATTTGAATGAGGATGCCTGGGTTACCCCCACCTCCTCTCCCGGCATGGAGATCTGGGTTTCAAGCCTTGGCTGAGCCTCCCATCTGTCTTCCATGGACCTCAGTTTCCCAGATTGTCAGGGAGTTAAGGAGGATGGTTTGGGATGCCCTAGAGCCCTATGATCACTCGGTGTCAGTACCAGCTTGCAGCAGCAGATTGATAAATTACCAAGAGTTTTTCCAACTGGCTGTTCAACACAGCCATTATTAAAATTAAATTTTTATAAGCTCACAATTAAATAAATATATATTTTGAAAGGTTAATAAATATCAAACTCCTTACTTCCTAATTATTTTACTCCATTTTACTATTATCAGTGCTCTTGAGGTTATCTATGTCTGTCTTATGTGTATGATGGAAATACTAGATAAGGGTGTCCCCACGGGCACTGTGGACCAACTCCAAGTATGGTGAGTTGGAAGCTTGAAATCAGCCATGTGGGAACACTGACACCACGGAAATTGACAAACACTACCCCCCACCCCTCACCCCTGTTGTTAATTATTTGCCAACACACGACTAACTGCCTTTGATTCTATAAAACCAAACCCTAAAGAACTACATGAATCTTTCTCTGATGACCGAGAGGAAGGGAATGTTATCAAACTAGAAATGTGGGGGCCGCTGGAGAAAGGCAGGGTGGCTATCATGGAGCTCAGGTAAGGCTCCTGTTTGAGCTATACGAACTTGGCAGGCCACAGCATCCACTTCCTGTCCTGTAAAATGGGGTAACAAGGCAGCCATCTTGCATGGTTATCAGGAGCTGTATCAAGAGGGGTTGTCACATCACACACGTGGTTAGGAGCAAGAGTTCCAGGGAGCCACAGGCCTGGTGTCAAATCGCTGCTAAATCACTTAGTGCCTGAGGCTCAATTTCCTGTCTATCTGTGAGGCAGGCTGTGGTAAGAGCTTTAGAGACAAAGGATTAGGGACTTTAAACTGCTGTGAGGTTGAGAAAGTCAGGGAGGAGGGGGCCACCACTGCTGTTCCACTTCTCACCACCTCCCCCAGATCCTTTAGGAAGTTCCTGAGTGCGCCGTGGTTGAAGGGGTGTCCACAGGGCTAACCTGTGGCTTTAAGTGGATGTGTCCACAGAGCAGAGCACAGCAAGGCCACAAAAAGTGGGATGAGGGGTTGGGAGTCCCCGGCTCCTTGCGGCCCATCATCTGGCAGCTTCAGAAGGAAGGCAGCAGAGGCAATGACTTCCTGGAAGAACCCCCAGGCTGAGGAACCCCCACAGAAGCCCTAGTCTGGGACTGGGCTCCCCGTCCTACAGGCTTCCTGGGGAGTAGAGGGTGGTTAGAGGCAGGGGAAAGTGTTGCCGTCAGAAGGGGTGTAAGAGCCACTCACAGGCCCCAGGGAAGGGTGGAGGGTTTAAAGCTAATCCTAAAACAACAATAACAACACAGAAACAACCAGCCTGACTGAGAGCTTTCTCTACAAGCATTGCCTCAACACCAACCGTACCAACAGCCCGAAGTAAATCTGTAACCATCCCCACTTCGCTCAGAGGCAGGAAGCTGTTCCCCAAGATCACACCACAAGGAAGTAACTGACAACCTAAAGCCCAAGTTCCAAACGTGAGGCCTTGCGTCCTCCTTTCCACATCTTTCTCAGATGGGATCTTAAAACCCAGAGAGGGCAGGAGACGCTTGGGAGAGAGATGCACAGCACTCTGGGACCTGGGCTTTCTGGGGGAGAAACTGGGAGGGCAGAGGCCAGAGGTCAGGGTTCAGGGAAACGGCTCACCCCTGTTAGCTGAAACTTAAGGCTGAAAGTTCTTGGTCCTGCCAAACGCGGATGGCTGGTCACCCTACGGCATCTGTCTTAGGCTGTCCAAACCCCTTAGGTCAGCTCCACTGCGCATGAGCTCGGGACACAGGGAGGAGGCCAGGAACACTTGGGGCCAAGTCTCCCCACCCCGGGTCCCTGGACACCTACTTGTGGGGCTGAGGCTGCAGACGGCCAGCAGTAGGGCCACGACCAGGGAGAGCGTGCTTCGGTCCATGCTGTCCACCCCGGGGTCTGTGTGCTGGGCCTTATCCGGTGTCCAGGGGCAGGGCTGCGGGCAGGCGCAGGGGCCGGCGTGGGCTCGCGCGGGGACCCAAAGGGAGCAGGCAGCCGGAGCGACGGCGTCCCTGCTCCAGCCTTCTGAGGTGTCGGCAGAGGGGTCAGGAGAAGTGGGCACAGGGGTGCAGTGCCGGGCGGGGGTTGCTGGCCGAGGAGTGAGCAGGGACGGGGTCCGGGCTTCTATGGATGGCAGTGGTGGCAGCAGTCCAGGCCAGTGGCTGCAGATGGAGGCTGGGGTATGACCGTCAGCGGTGGGGAGCTCCTGGCTCATCCAGCCTGGCCCGGGGAGGCAGGAAATGCGCTTCCTTAGAGAAGGGGCTGGGCCAGGCGGCCTGCCAGGCGGGAGAGGAAGTGCCACGAGCTTTGTCGCTGGGTGGGGGGCCCTGTGGGGTGGGGGCAGGCAGTGGGGTGGGAGAGCCAGGCTCCAGGCTTGTCTCCCCCCACACCTCACCTTTTCATCTCACCCTCTCCAGGGCTGGCTGGTGGGGTTCGTCTGGCAGCCCCCAAGGGGCAGATGAAAACGATCACCCTAACAGCCCACCAAAGGGACCTCTCAGGGGTCAAGCCCTGGCCAAGGCAGTCCATGTGGAGGTAACAGCCCCATAAAGTCAGTGTTCCCATTTTGCAGATGAGGAAACAGAGGCCTAATGAAGTGAGGGAATTGGCCCAAGAATCTAGTCGAGTTGGGATTTGAACAGATCTCAGCGGGCACCAAAGCTGGCTTCTATATAGCATGACACTGGCTGTCATTCTCTCATTTTTCAGGCAGGGAAACTGAGACCCAGGATAGAGAAGGGACATTCCCAAATTGGCACAGTATGGCCGCTGAGACCTCAGGACCAAGAGGACAGGGTACCTGCCCAGAGCCACACACTTTGTGTCTGCCCCCTCCATGGGCAGAAAATCCTTCAGGGACAAAAGACAGCCCCAAATTGAAATGGGGACACACTCTAATGACATGTCTGAAGTCAGATGGCCCTGAGTTCAAAACCCTGCCCTGCTCGTTCTGAGCTTTGAGACCTTGAACAAATCCCCTCAACCCTTGGTCGCCCTGTTTGTAAAGTGGGCACAGCGGTGCCTTCCTTGCCAGGCTGTTTGTGAGATTTCCAGAAGTCGGGGCACTACAGTGCTGAGCCCTGGGCCTGGCACACAGAAAGTACTCCCCCATCAGTGCTCCCTGAGCCTGGGAGACAATCCCAGAACTGTCCCTTGTTCATTCTGCAAGCAGTAAGTGCCAAGTATGTGCCCACCACGGTGCTACTTATGGGTAGGATCTAGGGTCAGGCCCAAGGGAGCTCGGAGGAGGAAGCCTGGGCTGCCTAGAGGAGGCGGCATGTAGGCCCCGCCTTTGAAAGACTGGATAAGTGGGGGCGGGGTAAAAGAAAGGGGTGAGGAGGACATGTCGGGCAGGGGAACAGCCTGAGCAAAGGCACAGTGGCAGGAAGTAGTCGGACCACCGTGGGACAGCAGGGGTGTGGAGGGACAGGAAGCCTGGAAAGGCAGACTCTGGCCCTGCTTTGGGAGGGGGGCCTTGAATGCCAGGACTTTATCCTGAAGGCTATGGG
>NW_017731353.1:2260242-2265523 GCF_001890085.2 Hipposideros armiger
ACAGCGACTTGTCTGTTCCCCTTCCCCCAATTCCCCACCGCTGTTCCCATCCCCCCAATTCCCCAATAAAAATCTTTAAACAACAACAACAACAACAACAATGAAGGAGGTATGGAAAAATGTTAATTACTAAATGTTGGTGATGGGTGTTCATTATATTATTTCCTCTAATTTTCAGTTTATTTGAAAATTTTCATTAAAAACTCTCTGAGTCTCCCATTGGCCTTAGGGGAAAGACTAGACACCTGGGACAGCATTCAAGGCCCTGCAAGCCTGGCTCCCATCACCGACAGGCTTGTCTCTAGCTGCGGCTTTCCCTCTAGTCTGCATTCCAGCAGCCCTGAGGCCCCAGCCCTCCGCACACTGAACCGGTCCTCTCCGCCTTTGCAGCTCTGCATGGCTGTTCCCTTTGCCTTTCCATGCCCTCTGTCTCACAGGGAAGTGAACTCCTATGTATCCTCAAGGCCCCACTCCAGAGCTCCAGCTCAAGGAAACTTCTGCCACTAGGGGCCTCTCTGAGCTCTGTGCACTGAGCTGGCCAGAACTGGTCTCGGTTGAGTAGGTGTGATGGCATTTTTTGAACATGGGTCCTCTCCTTGTGCCGTGAGCTGCATTGTAGTGGATCCGGGGCTTATTAGCCTCTGTCCTGCCGGCATGGCAGGTGTCCCTGAGTGTTGCTGAAGGAACAAACATGCACAAAGGAAATCCTCAAGGAAGGTTTGTGGAGACAAGGGTGGGGTGGTGGTTACTGGAGTTTTTAAAATTTTTGTGGGGCCGGCCGAGTGGCGTGATGGTTAAGAACTCGCTTGGGATGCCAGAGGGCCCCAGTTCGGATCCCACATATGAGGGCCAGTGACACTGCCCTCNTCTCCCTCCCAATGGACACATCTACCTGTCCCGCGCCCCTCACCCCTGCACAGATCAGAGAGAGGAAGGAGGAGGGGAGGAGAGTCATTCCTCTGGCTCCTTCTCTACAGGGTCACTGCAAATTGGTGGCCTTCCTCCACTGAAGGCCATAGCCCTGACCCGGCCCTCTCCACATGTCCCTTCAGGCCGAGGGTGGTCAGGGCCCCGCTGCTGCCAGCCCTGGGGCTCAGTACTGTCCCTGTGGTTTCGCTGTACCCTGCCCACACCTGTGTAAACAGACCCTTTATTAAACTCTCCTGATCCCAGTGGAGCGTGCCATCTGTTTCCTGCTGGGGCTCCGACTGACATAGATGTTTTCAGGTGCCGCCTAGCCACACGCCAAAGAGACATGTGGCTGATGGCCAGACCCCTATGCCTGGACCCCACAGTAGTCAGGTGCACAGATTTGATTCTTCCTCCTTCTGGCTGGCCAGGAAGGGACAGAGCACGTCCACCCTGGCTGCTGTCCACTGGAGGAATTTTAGGCGCGCCCCAGGGAGCCCCCCAGGCGGCTGACCGTCTCCAGCATGGGCCTGGAGCCAGGGGCTGTTGAGAATAGCAGGGCCAGACCCACACAGGCAAGGGAGAAAGTGGGTGCAGAGAAAAGAGAGCACCGGACCGGGAGTCAGAGTATCTGGGCTGTGCCCCAGGTGGCCTCAGGCAAGACCGTACCATAGTCTGGGTCTCAGTTTCTTCATCTGCACAATGGGAGGGCAGCCTGCTAGGCTGGGGGAGCTCAAAACCCAGGACCAGAATCAGAATCACTCCGCCATTCACACACTTGCCCAGCCCTGTGCTAAGTGCCACCTCATAGCCACCTCAATGAGCTGAGATTGTCATGTCCCCATTTCACAATGGAGGAAACTGAGGTTCACATGTGCTTGGCAACAGGGCTGGGAGAAGCAGAGGATAATTCAGATCTGGACCTCTTTCTTCCGTTGGCTTCCAGAACATTCTGTCTTGGTTTTCCTCCCACCTCCCTCCCTGGTCGCCTTATCTGCCGCCTCACTGGTTCTTCCTCATCCTCTCACACTTGGCTCCTGGGCCTCTTCCTTTCTCTGTTTACCTTCACTCCCAAGTCAGGTTTTCTCAAACTTTTGTGACCATGACGACGTCGTGTCCCAGCACAAACCCTGGGACTCAGGCTCCAATAACGGAATCGAAGGTTTTGGGAACCAATATACATCCTTGTGATGTGCACCCATCCTGTTGCATTTTTTTCCGAATACTGAGCACAGGCCACTCTGTTGATTTCATCACTCACCAGTGGGTCTAGGTTGTAAAACACAAATAAGGCCCTAGGTCCTGGTACCAAGGGTGGTCTTGGTGCCTCCTGGGAGCGTCTCTCAGGCCCTGCCCCAGACCTGTGACTCAGAACCTGCATTTTACCAAGATCCCCAGGGCACTGGCATGCACATTGAAGTTCGAGAAGTGCCGTTCTGGGCACCTTCCTCCAGACAAACAGCTTTAAATACCATTTATGTACCGACGGCGCCCAACTTTATAGATCCCAGATATAAAGCTCCAGCCAGAACTCTCTCCAGGCTCCAGTTACCTGGATGTCTAATAAGCAGCTCAGACTTCACGCATCCCAAACTGGGCTTTATTCCTTCTCTGCCAACTTCTCCTGCCTCAGTCCCTCCATCTCAGACCGTGACAGCTCCCTCCTCTCATTGCTTAAGCCTGTCTCTCTCACACATCCCTCAACTTACATGCAAATCCTGTCGGCTGTTCTCCCAAATTGCCAGTGTTTTGGGGGTTCCTACCCGCCTAATGTGACTACCCTGATGACCACCAGCACCTCTTGGAATACTGCTGTCACTTCCTCACTGGGCTTTCCTTGCTTCCAACTTTGCCCTTAGCCCGCTCTGCACACCTTAAAAGGATCCTGTTAAGCTAAGTCAAGTTCCATCCCCCCTCTGCTCAGAGTCCTCTGTGGGCAACCATCTCACTCAGTGTAAAAACCAGGGCCCCTCAAATGGCAGCGAGGCTCCCCCATCCCCTCACCAACATTACTTTCTGCTCTTACACCCTTGCTCACACCACCGCAGCCAGGCAGCCTCCATGCTGTTCCTTGAATGTGCCAAGCACATGTCCACCTCAGGGCCTTTGCACTTGCTGTTCCCTTTCCCTGAAATGCTCTACCCCTAGATAACCACAGCGCTTGCTCCTCACCCTTTAAGTCACAGATCAAACGTCATATGGTCAGTAAAGGCTTCCCTGACCATTGCATTTGAAATAGCCCTCTCCCTGTACCACAAGTGGCCCCTGGGGGACGCATATCACCCTCTCGCATACTATATACTGTTTATTTTGTCTCTCTCTCTCTCTAAAATAGAAGTTCCATGAGAGCAAGGGCCCCATCACTTAGAAGAGTGATGGTAGGCATTTGAGAAGTGCTTATGCAATAAATGAATGGACTTAACCACTGGGCTACACAGCTCGAGGTTTCATAGGTTGTGATTCTGAATTCCCAAGGTGTGGGTGTTGGGGGCATTCTGAGCCCAGGGACAGGGCTTCTGAAGAGGGGAATGACTCCCCAAGGGTGCAGAGAAGTCACAGGGTCTGTGATCCCACCAGACTCTGTTCTAGAAGAGCAAAGTCCCTTCAAAGTCTCCCTCTCTCCCTGAGGAACGGTTCTGGTACCTGCTGCCTCCTGGGTGATATTGGCCTTCCTGATAAAACCCACTCCCTGAGGTCTGAGAGGCCCATGAAGATCACCTAGGAGGTAGAAGGATTCCGCTGGACCAGGAGTCTGAAACCTCCGAGTTGTAAGGGCTCTGAATTCATAGAAAGGGAAACTGAGGCCCGAAACGAGGAGAGACTCATCCAGCACCTCGTGAAGCATGGTGGGCAACACAGGCAGGAAACCCTGCATCAGAAACTCAGGAGGGGGCAGAGGCAGGAAAGGCAGGCAAAGGTCTATCCCTGTTCTCCTGCCTCGCTGAGTGACCTGGGGCAAGCCACACAACCTCTCTGGATCCGTTTCCCCAGTGTGGCAGCCGTGTGCTCACAGGCTGCGCAGGTCCAGTAGGGCTCTGGCCCCCACCCCTCCAGAGCCCCCCCACCGTGGAGCCGCCAGGCCTTCCTGTTTACTCGAGGCCCCTCTCGCGGCTGGGAGGCGACAGCCTTGGCCTCCTCTGCTCCCTACTTCCTTCCTCTCCCACTTCAGCGCCTCCGGTCAGGCCCTCAGGGCCCCCGAGGCCAAGACTTAGGGGTGCAGTCCAGTGGGGGCATCTGAGGCCAATACTCCAAACGACCTACCTGAGAGCACTTCTTCTCTGAGACCCTGAGGTTACAGAGGCACTGTAGCACCCCTCTGGCTGCTTAGACTGTGCCAGCACCTTGGGACAAGTCATTTCCTGGAGTGTCCCTAGAGATCTGAAGAGTATGACAGCATCTACTGTCCTGGATCTGAGGCCATGTCTACCTCTCAGCCCACCAGTAGGGGATGAGCACACACTGACCTTGAGGTGCCCCCACCCTCGCAGGGCTCCGGCCTCCACAGAGTAGGTTCCCCCTGAGCTACCCAAAGGGTGGGCCGAGGACCAGCAGCTGGAGCCTCACCGCCCAAACCAGGTCAGCTGAATCAGAGTCAGTTTTTTAACAAGACCCTGAGGAGCTGCGTGTGCACCTTAAAGCTGGAAACACAGCAGATCTGACCATCCTGCCCTGTTTTAAAACCCTTCATGAGTCTCACCTATTAGGTATTCTTGTCCCAGAGGCTCGGTCTGAATCTCTGAAACCTTGACAACTAGCTTGCAATTTACAAGAAATTCAGGGAATGGAGGAACACATTGAATGACACCACAAAGAAGCAACCAACAAATGTGGAAGGAGGAATTTTCTGCAGGACAACCAGTCTTTTCACAGGTCAATGTCATGAAAAGAGGGGGAGAGCCTTTTGAGGTCAAATAAGTTTGATGAACATCACAACCAAATGCAACGTGGTCCTGGATTGTCTCCAGTTTAAAATAAAAAAGACTCATGGGGCTGGCTGAGTGGCTCAGTTGGTTAAGAGCTCACTCAAGAGTTTGAGCTCTGAGCAACAGCGGTTTGAGTCCCAGCCTGAGCTGAGTTGCTGTTGAGCTGCCAACAGGTGGCAGAGTGGTTCAGCTAAAAAAAAAAAAGACTCATTTTGGGGAAAATTTGCATATGGACTGATTATTATCTATTATGATATTAGTGTTTACTTAGTGTCATCAAAACTCAGTTGTGGTTATATAGAAAAATGTCCTTATTTGAGTCATACTAAAGTCACACTTTAGGGGTGACATTTTTTCATACCTGTAATTTACTTTAAAATAATTTGGCAACAGTAAAACAACAATGAAGGGGGGCCGGCCAAGTGGCGCGATGGTTAAGAACTGGCTTG